>NC_042496.1:20629793-20634723 GCF_005508785.2 Acyrthosiphon pisum
GATTTATTATAATATTTGATAATTATTTGTTTAAGAAATTTGTCAACTTTTTCACATTCAATGATTGCCCCTCTCGTACAATATCAATTAGAAAAGTCCGTACAAAACAGTATAATATTTTAATTTTATATTTATTTTTTTGAAAACCATAGTTAATTTTAATAATGATTTTGTATAATGTACTAATGCATTAGTTATATGTTTGATAGACTTATGTTCTAATTAATACTCGTCGCTCCTTCCTGAGTTAATTGTTTATAATACTACAAAATTACACTGGTTATAGGAAAACAACTACAAGTGTTGATAACTGTAGATTCCTGAAATATCAAAATGACTTGATTTTGTAAACTTGAAGATCCATCTCAATACATCATTAACTCATTAATCTTTACTGATGGTCATATTATGGTTCTTGTATATATTTATTTCATTGGCCATAATATACACTCTCTAAATATTAATGATCTCTACTGACTTCAAACAAGATCTTGTATTCTAATAAATACCATATTCGGCATTTCTGTTTTCAAGCCTTATTAAAATTTTAAAATAAGCTTGATTTCAGAAATGTCGAATGTTGAGTGTTGAATTCTGCAACTTTTCAAAATAACAAATTTATTTGATTTTGTAAACATGAAGATCCATCTGCATACATCATTAACTCATTAACCTTTGCAGAGTAGTAATTTTGATGTACTAATGTATTAGCTATATGTTCGATAGACTTATGGTCAAACGACAAATATTAATGTCATCTACCTACTCATAATTTTTAATTATTGTTTTATACATTTATTTTTGTTTATCATACAATCATCTACGATTATATTTAAACTAATTATGTGTTTAAATTTTGCAATCCTTCTTCTTGCGATGTGTCCATTTGAATGTGTTAAGCTACAAAAATTGTATGCGGAAATTTGTCAACAACAACAATTGCATTGTCGTGTTATTTCCACCTGAAACTTTACAGGTAGGTAAGTATCTATATCTATATCTATAATAATAATTATAATTATAAAAAGGCATTTAAAATTTGTTTGTGTAGTCAGTACTTTAAAAAGCTGTATTTTCATATCTAAACTAATTAATTTGTGTTAAAATTTTACAGGCCCATTGTGTAGAGGTGCATCGTTCATCGTTGAATATTATGCAAATATATACGTACAAAATTCACTTTTACATCCCAGTTTGATGTCATTCAAAACATTCTGGGTGAATCAACTTGATTTATTATAATAATTTGATAATTATTTGTTTAAGAAATTTCTCAACTTTTTCACATTCAATGATTGCCCCTCTCGTACAATATCAATTAGAAAAGTCCCTACAAAACAGTATAATATTTTAATTTTATATTTATTTTTTTGAAAACCATAGTTAATTTTAATAATGATTTGGTATAATGTACTAATGCATTCGTTATATGTTTGATAGACTTATGTTCTAATTAATACTCGTCGCTCCTTCCTGAGTTAATTGTTTATAATACTACAAAATTACTCTGGCTTTAGGAAAACAACTACAAGTGTTGATAACTGTAGATTCCTGAAATATCAAAATGACTTGATTTTGTAAGCTTGAAGATCCATCTCAATACATCATTAACTCATTAATCTTTACTGATAGTCATATTATGGTCATTGTATATATTTATTTCATTGGCCATAATATACACTCTCTAAATATTAATGATCTCTACTGACTTCAAACAAGATCTTGTATTCTAATATTGCCATATTCGGCATTTCTGTTTTCAATCTTTATTAAAATTTTAAAATTAGCTTGAATTCAGAAATGTTGAATGTTGAGTGTTGAATTCTGCAAATTTTCAAAATAACAAATTTATTTGATTTTGTAAACATGGACATCCAGCTGAATACGTCTTTAACTCATTAACCTTTGCAGAGTAGTAATTTTTGGTCTGTGATAATATTTAATTCTCCGCCCGAAATTTACTCTCTTCAAATATTAATAATCTCTACTCACTCAAGCAGCTCACATTTAGCTCTGTTGGTTTGAAAATTAGAGTGAATTGAACTATTAACAAATTATTCTTATACTAACTTTGTTAATTTGTCAATTCACTTTAATTTTTGATTATTGCATAACAGTTTTTACATTATGGTAATTTATAATAATATCTTATGTATTTAATTAACTTCTTTCATTAGTATTAGTTTAATTTTATATATTTTATTACTTTTTTTTTAAACTAGAGTTAATTTTGATTAATATTTTGTGTAATGTACTAATGTATTAGCTATATGTTTGATAGACTTATGGTCAAATGACAAATATTAATGTTATCTACCTACTCATCATTTTTAATTTTTGTTTTATATAATTTTTTTAATTTTCTTTGCAAATATAATTAATTATTATAAAGAAGAATTACTCGTGTTTAAATTCATCCATGTTTCATGAAGTTTCTCTATTGGGTATCGATTTATAAAAATGATACAATAGCGGAATTGTCATAGAAATATGCATTGAAATATTTCAACTCAAGTCGGCGAACGGAGTCAATTTAAGCATTAAAATTTGGATCATAGTATCTGGTTGGCAACTTTTAGAATAATTAATTATCAAAATAATTAATTTGGAAATCAAGCAGCTTTGTATTTTCATATTTATACTAATTATTTGTTAATATTTTACAGGAAATTACAGGTATAGAGTTGCATCTTCAGATCAAATGCTGTGTATTTTTATTAAAATAATCGAGTACATCAGGATTCAGGAAAGATTTACTTTTGATAAAAATGTGAAATTCTTTTTCCTAACTATATTATATAAACATTAAGGTTAGTTGCCTATTGTACACTTTTGATCACGGAGTATAGACACATCGGCTTACTCCTTTAATTTTTTCATGTTTATTCATACTTATTTTGCTTTTATTTTTCTAGAACTCATGAAGATTAGATAGGAGCATAATGTGTAACGCCGATTGAATCAAAATAATCTATTACATCAGGATTCAGGAAAGATTTATTTTAGTTTATCCTTATACAAATAAATTCTAACTAATTATGTGTTTATATTTTATAGTCTTTTAGTGATGCATATTTTTGAATAATATGTATAGCTACAAAAATTTTACGGAAATTTGTCAACATCAAATTGCATCGTTGTTTTGGTTCTTTCTGAAACTTTATAGGTAAGCCATGTTGATTTACTGTGCATTCGGTGCTTTACAAAGCTGTATTTTCATATATAAACTATTCACGTTTTAATATTATGTTTCAGGCTATCGTATTTAGTGGTGCATCGTTGAATATTATGTAAATATACACATACATAACGGACATTAACTTGACACTTTCATCAAATTTTACACCCCAACGTGATCCCACAGTCATCCAAAACCTTCTTGGGGTGAGTCTTCTTGATTTATTATAATATTCGTTAACTATATTTTAGTAAGAAAATGTTCAAATTTTACGCTTTTAGTGATTTTCCCTTTCATACAATATTGTTTATATTAATGGTATATTTATTTTAAAACTAAAGTCAATGTACGCGGGGTTTTTTTTAATAATTATGGATCGATAATATAGAATTTCGAAAAACAATGAAAACGTATTTTTTTAAGGACACATTTCTTAAAATATTCACAAAAATTTTCCGAAAATGATTTTTCTGTTGTTTTCTGTTATCGTATTATTTTTCTTTCCTTCGCTGTTCTTGATCGAAATTAAATGTCTCATCGTATTATGGGCCGTTTGGCACTTGAAACATTTCTTATCAAAACATTTTTTGTTGTTATTTGGACGTACACATAATATAATACACATAATGCATTTACTCAAAATTTTCTGTCGGGTACTGGTAATGCTAATTGTTAGGAATGACGAATGAAGGACAAATATTTTAAATAGTATGTGGTAGATTCCAATAATTGTAGAATTTTGTCATATCGGTAGCAGAGAATGAATACGTTTTCTTCTAGGTATAAACTTTATTAATGTTCTTATTTCCTTTCCGAGCTTTGCTTAATATTCATTTGTGATACAGTTTCAACAGCTACTAAATTTAAATCGATTTTTCCAAAAATTGTTTTAGTACCTACTTTAATTGGTGGTATCTCGTTTTCCGGAGCTTCTCATACTTCTATGGTGCTAATTTCTAATTTACTCGTTTAATTAAATCAACTAGAGTAGATCCCCAGCCTCAGGGATTGTCATCTAAGGACACCAATGCGTTCATATAACAATTTAATTTATCAATTAATTTTTGTAATTGTTTGAATTCTTCGGTTCTCACTGATAGTTTGTATAAGCCTCGAGTATGTGACTATGAATAAGCACCTTTTTATTGTTATACTTGACATTCAATCATTAACACATTTTTATTGGTTTAATATTTAATAATAGATTTTTTTAATGTTTGTCTAAATGTATAATATGGGTTATCCGAGTATATTAGATTAAACTTATGCATATCGTATAGAAAATAAATACTTAAATTGAAATCTAGAGAACTGAGAAAGTAGGTATAATATTTATGATAGGTAGTTTAATATTTAAGTCACCTTTTATTACCGCGTATTTACTTTTATTGACTCTGGTTCTATGTAGAAAAGTTTGTTCGAATTCATCTAAAAAGATATTAATATCAATTCGGGGAGATCTGTAAATTCCATAAACTGTGAAGTTTGATTTTCCCTTTTTACAATTTTTTTCTAGACTTAACATAAAATTAGTGTTTAAATCAGTTACTTGTATATTTATGATTGAATTATTCATAAAAGCAATTATTCCATCCTTTTGGTTTATGTAGTTTGTAGTCTTGAACATAATATAGTTTGGAATTTGAAATTGATTGTCATTTAGATTATGTAAGCATAGCCAAGCTTCGGTTAAAATAATTGTATCAAAAATAAATTGTTTGATTAGATAATATTATGCAAAATAAATCAACG
>NC_042496.1:20634773-20659516 GCF_005508785.2 Acyrthosiphon pisum
AAAATGTAATGTGTTAACTATAAAAAATATGTTTTTATTAAGTATGTTTTTGATACTGTAATGAATCTGTAATGAAAAACTTAAACACTAGAAACGTTTTTTTAACGATTGGCCTGGAGGTGGGAAAAAATTGGCCTCTTTAATTGTTTGCACACCTTAAAAAAAAACTGAAATGGCGCCCCTGTATGTGAGACTTTCCTTGGCTTTTAAATTTTACATCAGTAAATTTTTCATTATTTTGCTCTTACACTTGACATATACTGCCAGTCACTATCTTATAAACAGGATTGAACAAAGAAGTGTATGTGAGACTTAGCTCGGCTTTTAATGTTTTGTACGATGCACCACACACTTTTAAATTTTTCATCAATAAATTTTTCATTATTTTTAAGTACAGAGAATTATTTTTGTCTTTTTAGTGCAATTTTTAAAATATTTTTTTAAATGTTTTTATGGAAAAGTGTGTTTTTAAAATTTTTTTTTTTATTTTTTTTATTGTTATACCTGACATTCAATCATTAACACATTTTTATTGGTTTAATATTTAAAAATAGATTTTTTAAATGTTTGTCTAAATGTATAATATGGGTTATCCGAGTATATTAGATTAAGCTTATGCATATCGTATAGAAAATAAATACTTAATTTGAAATCTAGAGAACTGAGAAAGTAGGCATAATATTTATGATAGGTAGTTTAATATTTAAGTCACCTTTTATTACCGCGTATTTACTTTTATTGACTCTGGTTCTATGTAGAAAAGTTTGTTCGAATTCATCTAAAAAGGTATTAATATCAATTCGGGGAGATCTGTAAATTCCATAAACTGTGAAGTTTGATTTTCCCTTTTTACAATTTTTTTCTAGACTTAACATAAAATTAGTGTTTAAATCAGTTACTTGTATATTTATGATTGAATTATTCATAAAAGCAATTATTCCAACCTTTTGGTTTATGTAGTTTGTAGTCTTGAACATAATATAGTTTGGAATTTTAAATTGATTGTCATTTAGATTATGTAAGCATAGCCAAGATTCGGTTAAAATAAAAATAATTGTTTGATTAGATAATATTATGCAAAATAAATCAACGTTTATTATAAATATTTATTGCTGATGTAGAATTATGTCTTTCAAATAATACTGTCTATTTATTACAGGTTATCAGTATAAATACCCTATATAATAATCTATACATATTTAATATGATACTGAGATTAATATTCTTTTAAGGCTCTGTCAAACAGAACGCTTTATAACGTACGTTAAAGCTGTAAATGGCTCGTTCGCGTGGTGCAGTCACGCGCATGAATAACGCCGCGTCGTAACAAATTACAAAATCATGTGAAGTGAAATTATTGCTTTCTGTTTGACAGAGCCAAGCCCGCTAATTTTTCAGTGCTCAGTTTATTATTTTAATATATACCTATTATACAATGGTCTAACAAAAAATGACTACTCTTGTTTATAATATTGTCCTTGTTTTTATAGTCTATACAAGGGAGATATCTGTGCATATTTAAAAGATATCACTCTGTATAGGTACCATAGAAACAGGTATTGAATACACTTTTACTTCAAGTCGGCGCATGGAGTTATAGTTTCAGCGTTAAAATTTAGAAATTATGTCCATTTTAAGGTTTCACAGATATTTATGGAATCAATCATATGATTATTATAAATATTTATTGCTGATGTACAATTATATCTTTTAATTAATACTGTCTAATTGTTACAGGTCATCAGTATAAATACCATATATTATAATCTATATAATAATATGATACTTAGTTTGATTAATATTATTTAAGTTTGCTAATTTGCAGTGCTCAATTTATTACTTTAATGTATACTATACAAAGTTCTAACAAAAAAATGATTACTTTCGTTTAAATGATCGTCCTTGTCTTTGTGGCTTATACATGCTTTATATCTGTGAATATTTAAAAGATATAAACTTGTATGTCATAGAAATAGGTATTGAATACAATACAATACTATATAAAAATATTTATTGGCGATGTAGAATCAATTCTTTATATATTCATTAAGTCTGCTAATTTTCAGTGCTCAGTTTATTATGTTAATGTATATACAACAAAAGTCTAACCAAAAAATGATTACTTTTGTTTAAATTATTGTCCTTGTTTTTATCGCTATGTATGTATGATATGAAAAATAGAAATGGCAGTAGGTACCTGTGAATTACCATAATGTACTATAATATATAATATTAGCTAACTCCTTTCATTAATATTAGTTTAGTTTTTTATATTTTTATATTTTGTATAATCTATAACGTATCTATGTGTTTGATAGAATTATGTTCTAATTAATAGTAGTCGTTCCTTCATGAGGTCATTGTTTGTAAATATTATAAACTTACACTGACTGCTGGAAAATAAATAGGAAAATAGCTACCAGCTAAACATAAAGATCCATCTGCATACATCATATACATCTGCATACATCATCATTAACCTTTGCAGAGTAGAATATTTTGGTCTATAATAATATTGAATTTCGTACCAAAATTTACTCTCTTCAAATATTAATGATCTCCACTCACTCAAGCAACACCGTGCATCGTTGAATATTTGCAAATATATACGTACAAAGTTCACTTTTACATCCCAGTTTGATGTCATTCAAAACCTTCCGGGTAAGTCAACTTGATTTATTATAATATTTGATAATTTTTTGATTAAAAAATTGCTCAACTTTATCACATTCATTGAGGACACCGCACCTGCATATGTGGTCTCCATCTTACCAGCCCAAAATATACAACCTCCAAATATTTATGATATCTACCTACTCATAATTTTACTATTGTTTTATATAATTTTTTTAATTTTTTAAGTGAATATAATTTATTATTATTAAGAAGAATTACTTGTGTTTAAATTCATCCATGTTTCTTAAAGTTTTCAAAGTGGGTATCGATTTATAAAATGATGCCACTTTGAATTCTGTAACGAAATATGCATTGAAACATTTCAACTCAAGTCGGCCAATGGAGTTAATTTAAGCATTAAAATTTGGATCATAGTATCTGAGTAGGCAGCTTTTTGAATAATTGACTATCATATATAATCATATATAATAAGATACTGAGTTTGATTAATATTCTTAAGTGTGCTAATTTTCAGTGCTTAGTTTATTTTAATATATATTATACAAAAGTCTAAACAAAAAATAATAACCTACGTTTGTTTAAATTATCTTGCTTATTTTTATGGGATGAAAGCATTATATCTGTGCATATTTAAATGATAAAATTCTTTTGTCCTATGAAAATGAGTATGGAATACAATTTTACTCAAGACAGCGAGTGCAGTTAATTTAAACATTAGGATTTTGATCATAGTATCTGGGTAAGCAACTTTTTGAATAATTTACCATCAAAATAATTAATTTGGACATAATGCATTAATGCAGCTTTGTATTTAGATATTTAGATCCATCTCAATACATCATTAACTCATTAATCTTTACTGATGGTCATATTATGGTCATTGTATATATATATTTCATTGGCCATAATATACACTCTCTAAATATTAATGATATCTACTGACATCAAACAAGATCTTGTATACTAATATTGCCATATTCGGCATTTCTCTTTTCAATCTTTATTAAAATTTTAAAATTAGCTTGAATTCAGAAATGTTGAATGTTGAGTGTTGAATTCTGCAAATTTTCAAAATAACAAATTTATTTGATTTTGTAAACATGGAAATCCAGCTGAATACGTCTTTAACTCATTAACCTTTGCAGAGTAGTAATTTTTGGTCTGTGATAATATTTAATTCTCTGCCCAAAATGTACTCTCTTCAAATATTAATGATCTCTACTCACTCAAGCAGCTCACATTTAGCTCTGTTGGTTTGAAGATTAGAGTGAATTGAACTATTAACAAATTATTCTTATACTAACTTTGTTGATTTGTCAATTCACTTTAATTTTTGATTATTGCATAACAGTTTTTACATTATGGTAATTTATAATAATATCTTATGTATTTAATTAACTTCTTTCATTAGTATTAGTTTAATTTTATATATTTTATTACTTTTTTTTTAAACTAGAGTTAATTTTGATTAATATTTTGTGTAATGTACTAATGTATTAGCTATATGTTCGATAGACTTATGGTCAAATGACAAATATTAATGTTATCTACCTACTCATCATTTTTAATTTTTGTTTTATATAATTTTTTTAATTTTCTTTGTAAATATAATTAATTATTATAAAGAAGAATTACTCGTGTTTAAATTCATCCATGTTTCATGAAGTTTCTCTATTGGGTATCGATTTATAAAAATGATACAATAGCGGAATTGTCATAGAAATATGCATTGAAATATTTCAACTCAAGTCGGCGAACGGAGTCAATTTAAGCATTAAAATTTGGATCATAGTATCTGGTTGGCAACTTTTAGAATAATTAATTATCAAAATAATTAATTTGGAAATCTTTGTATTTTCATATTTATACTAATTATTTGTTAATATTTTACAGGAAATTACAGGTGTAGAGGTGCATCTCCAGATCAATTATTGCGTATTTTTATTAAAATAATCTTTTACATCAGGATTCAGGAATGATTTACTTTTGATAAAAATGTGGAATTCTTTTTCCTAACTATATTATATAAACATTAAGGTTAGTTGCCTATTGTACACTTTTGATCACGGAGTATAGACAAATCGGCTTACTCCTTTAATTTTTTCATGTTTATTCATACTTAATTTGCTTTTATTTTTCTAGAACTCATGAAGATTCGATAGGAGCATATTGTGTAACGCTGATCGAATCAAAATAATCTATTACATCAGTATTCAGGAAAGATTTATTTTTGTTTATCCTTATACAATTAAATTCTAACTAATTATGGTTTATATTTTACAGTCTTTTAGTGGTGCGTCATTTTGAATAATGTGTAAAGCTACAAAAATTTTACGGAAATTTGTCAACATCAAATTGCATAGTCGTGTTGGTTCTTTCTGAAACTATATAAGTAAGCCATCTTGATTTATTATAATAATATGACCATGTATTTAAAATTGACCATATGTTTATATATTGTGCATTCAGTGCTTTACAAAGCTGTATTTTATATTATTATTCTTTATTATAAAGAAGAATTACTTGTGTTTAAATTCATCCATGTTTCATGAAGTATTGAAATATCAAAATGTTTTGATTTTGTAAACATGAATTTCTGCATACATCCATAACTCATTAATCTTTACTGACTGTCATATTATGGTTCTTGTATATATTTATTTCATTCGCCATAATATACACTCTCTAAATATTAATCATCTCTACTGACTTCAAACAAGATCTTGTATTCTAATAAATACCATATTCGGCATTTCTGTTTTCAAGCCTTATTAAAATTTTAAAATAAGCTTGAATTCAGAAATAACGAATGTTGAGTGTTGAATTCTGCAACTTTTCAAAATAACAAATTTATTTGATTTTGTAAACATGAAGATCCATCTGCATACATCATTAACTCATTAACCTTTGCAGAGTAGTAATTTTTGGTCTGTGATAATATTTAATTCTCTGCCCAAAATTTACTCTCTTCAAATATTAATGATCTCTACTCACTCAAGCAGCTCACATTTAGCTCTGTTGGTTTGAAAATTAGTGTGAATTGAACTATTAACAAATTATTCTTATTCTAACTTTGTTAATTGGTTAATTCACTTTAATTTTTGATTATTGTATAACAGTTTTTACATAGTTTAATTTTATATGTTTTATTACTTTTTTTTTTAAACCGTAGTTAATTTTAATTAATATTTTGGGTAATGTACTAATGTATTAGCTATATGTTTGATAGACTTATGTTCAAATAAATACTAGTCGCTCCTTCCTGAAACTTGAATATCTAGCTAAATACGTTAATAATTCATTAACCTTTGTAGGTTGTATATCTAGGTCTATGATAATATTTAATTCATAGATACAAATGTACAGATTTAAATATTAATGACCTACTCATAATTTTAAATTATTATTTTATATAATTTTTTTTTTTTTGATTCTATATTTATACATAATATATAATTTCAAGATTAATTAAATTCTATTATTTAAATTCATTTCAACTATATTATAAGTACCTACCTAGATGGATCATGTTAGGAAACTTTTTGAATAATTAACTACGAAAATAATTAAATTGGACATCATGCAGCTTTGTATTTTCATATTTATACTAATTTTTTGTTAATATTTTACAGAGTAATGTTAGAGGTACATGATCAAATTCTGTGTATATTTATTTAAATAATAAACTAAATCAGGATTCAGGAAAGATTTATTTTGTTCATCTTTCAATCTTAGTCTATTATATTTAACTAATTAGGTATGTGTTTATATTTTGCAGTCCATTTTCTAGTGATATGTCCATTTGAATATGCTAAACTACAAAAATTAAAAAGAAATTTGTCAACATCAACATTTGCATTGTCGTGTGATTTCCGCCTAAAACTTTATAGGTAAGTCATCTTGATTTATTCTAACAATAAAATATAAACAGGTATTTGAAAATCAACTATATATTTGTCATTCAGTAGTTCAACTGTATTTTCATATTTAAACTAATCACGTGTAAATATTATGTTCCAGGCCATCGTGTATACTGGTGCATCTGGTGCATAACGGAAATTCACTTACATCAACTTTTACATCCCAGTGTGATCCCACTGTCATGTAAAACCTTCTTGGGGTGAGTCCTTATGATTTATTACAATATTCATTAATTATATTTTAGTATAAAACATATCAATTATTACGATTTCAGTGATTGTCTCTCTTATACAATATTGTGTATGCTAATTGTATATATATTTTTAAATAAATATCCTTGTACGCGGCTTTTTTTTATAATTATGGATCGATAATATAGAATTTGGAAAAACAAAAAAACGTAATTTTTTAAGGACAAATTTTTTAAAATATTCACTCTTCATTTTCTGAAAATGATTTTTCTGTTGTTGCTTGTTGTCATTAGTTTTATTTTCTTTGTTGTCCTTGATCGAATTTAAATGTGGCATCTTAGTATGTGACTGAATTAGCACCTTTTTATTATTATATCTTCAATACCTACCTACAATCAATCTTTAATATTTAATTATAGATTTTTTTTAGTTTGTCCGTGTACCTGTACTATATGGGTTATCTGAAGATAAGTATATTAGATTATGGTTATGCTTATCGTTTCATTTGGTTTCACAGACATCACAGTGATTGTCAAATTATATCTTTTAATTTTGGAGCAGCTATGTCTTCAACTCTCGGGCCATCATCTTAATTACACCTATACAACTTACAAATATAGTAGGCATGATTCAAAAATGTCCTGCATTTTTAAAAAATAAACGCAGGATCCTAGTTCTGTCCATTTTCCGATCTTTTCTAACTTTATGAAATGTTGAGGTTGTTCAGCTATATATGGTATCGATTATATGATTATTAAAATTATTTATTGCTGATGTAGAATTATGTCTTTCAAATAATACTGTCTATTTGTTTTAGGTTATCAGTATAAATACCCTATATTATAGTCTATATACCGGATGATTCTTTTATAATTGAACACTCATTATTTCAAAAAGTGTAAATTTTTTTGAAAATATTTTTTTACATAGTTTCAAGTCGCTTATAAAACAACGTTTTTCTTAAAGAATTATATTTTAAAATATTTTTTATCCTTATAATTTTTTAAGTTTTTTACTTTTTTGAATGACAACATTGGGTTTTAATTTTATATTCCAAAGCAGAATATTTTTCTTAGTATTTTGATATATGAAAATCGAATTTGGGACGAGTAGTTTATGAGTTATAAGTAGGGCCCGGAAGTTCATGCATTTGCATGTTTTTTTTGAACCATTAGATTTATTGCTAAGTGAGCTAGAAATGCATTTCAAGACACTACGAAAAACATATCAAAAGTTTATAGTGCATATTTTTGCATATTTAGTGGTTTTTAAATTTTAGAGCATATTTCTTAATTTTACAATATTTTAGAGCATATTTTATAATTTATGAAGATATAGTATGAAAATTCAAAATAAAAAAAAATTAATTTATATGAGATAATACTTACTAGATATTGTTTTTTTCCTCATATTTATAAATTTAAATAAAATATTTAAGCATATTTAAGCGCATATATCAGGATTTTTAAGCGCATAAGTGCATACATATTTCCGTAGTTTTTAGTGCATAAACTTCCGGGCCCTAGTTATAAGTATTCAAAGTTTAGATGAGCGGAGAAGTGGATAAACATTTCACGGGGTAACCCCGTACCACTCCACTCCGCAAATCTAAACTTTGAATATTTATAACTCATAAACTACTTGTCCCAAATTAGATTTTCATGTATCAAAATACTAAGAAAAATATTCTGCTTTAGAATATTGTCATTCAAAAAAGTAAAAACTTAAAAAGTTATAAGGATAAAAAATATTTAAAAATATAATTTTTTAAGACAAACGTTGTTTTATAAGCGACTTGAAACGATGTAAAAAAATATTTTCAAAAAATTTTACACTTTTTGAAATAATGAGTGTTCAATGATAAAAGAATCACTCGGTATATATGATATGATACTTAATTTGATTAATATTCTTCAAGTGTCCTAATTTGCAGTGTTCAATTTATTATTTTAATGAATACTATACATTCAATTGTTTAAATGATCGTCCTTGTTTTTATGGCTATACATATATGATATGAAAAATAGAAATGGCAGTAGGTACCTGTTAATTACCATAATGTACTGTAATATATAATATTAGCTAACTCCTTTCATTAATATTATTTTAGTTTTTTATATTTTTATATTTATTTTATTTAAACCATAGTATTTTAATTAATATTTTGTGTAATCTATAACGTATCTATGTGTTTGATAGATTTATGTTCTAATTAATAGTAGTCGTTCCTTCATGAGGTCATTGTTTGTAAATATTATAAAATTACACTGAGTGCTGAAAAATAGCTACCAGTGATTTTTTTAGTAGCTTTTCAAAATATCATAATAATTTGATTTTTTTAACTTGAAGATTCAGCTGAATATGTCATAAACTTATTAACCTTTGCAGGTTGTATAAATCTATATCTTTATCTATATCCATGATACTATTTAATTTATTGATAAAATATACAACCTTCAAATATTAATGATCTCTACCTACTCATCATTTTTAATTATTGTTTTATTTAATTTTATAATTTTATTTTGACGCTACATTACTACATAATAAATAATTTCATGATTATTAAATTATATTCCTTAAATGTATTACAATTATATTATAAGTGCCCTACTGTATAATTTATATTTTTTATAACCAATTTAGCTCATCCCGTAAACCAAATAAGAATTGCTTATGCTTAAATTCATCCTTATATTTAAAGTTTTCGTAGGTTATGTAACTAAATTTTTTTTCTTTTGGCTTAATATAGACCATTTAGGTCCTTCGACGCAACCACCACTTCCCTCCATCTATATCTATCCATGGCTAGTTCTTCACCGTTCAGGATTCCCAGCATCTCCAAGTTCTTATTTACCCTGTCTAACCATCTTTGTCTTAGACGGCCGAGTGGTGTTTTGCTCTTTGGCTTCCAGCAGGTGACCTCACTGATTGCCTGTTCTCTACCTCGCTATACATGCCCTGACCAGCTTATCCTTTTGATTTTCATAGTAACTATTATATCTGAGTCTTCTAACAAGCTTATTACCTCTTTATTCTTTCTTCGCTCATATTCTCTCGTGTTTTGATTTCTTCTGGGGCCAAAAATCTGTTGTAGCATCTTTCTCTCAAATCTTGCTAGGTTTTGTTCATCTGTTTTAGTTGTAGCCCAGGTTTCACACGCATATATCGCTATCAGGCGTATCATTACTTTGTATAGAGTTAGTTTAGATTTGATTGAGACTAGTTTAGATTTTAATATTGTTTTTAATCCAAAGAAGCATTTGTTGGCTGAGTTTATTCTGTTTTGTATTTCCTTGTGGTTATTTCCCGATACGCTCAATTCCACCCTTAAATATTTGAAGTTTTTGACCAACTCGAATTCCATATCTTTTACTATCAAATTATTGTGTCTATTATTTTTCCGTGACAGTATCATATACTTTGTTTTTCCTTCATTTACAGTTCGGCCCATTTGTTTACTTTCATCCATGTAACTAAATAATAAGTATAAAATATGTTAACTTTAAAAATATGTAATGAATACATTTTTACTCAAGACGGCGCATGAAGTTGATTTCAGCATTCAAATTCAGATAATAATAGTATATCGGTTGAACATTTTTTGAATAAGTAATAAAAAAATGATATAAAATAAACTGTAACATTTTAAAGAAGATTCAAATTTATAAATATGTATTCCATTGAATTCTTTGTTATAAAATATATTTTTTGCGATACTATAATATTATAAAGTATATATGATATGGATGAGTTTGAGATTAATAATATTTATGTTTGCTAATTTTCAGCAATTAGTTTAATATGTTGATCTACAAGCAAATAAGAATTACATTTGTTTCGATTCATATATACAGTGCATGTTATTGGAGTCATACTAATAAATTTGATACTACTACGATAACCTGTAATGTATTTATTGAATTTGAACACATTCATACTCAAGTAAAAAAGATGGCTCCCGGAGTTCATTTTAGCATTCAAATTTAGATTATAGTATCTCGTTAGAAAATTTTTAAATAATTAACAAACATAAATTATACGATTAAATATTATATTGACAATGAAACATATTTATAAAATTGTAAACTTACATCTGTATTTTTTGGTACCTATGAATAATATTTATTTATCAATAAACTTTATAGTATATGTATCACAAATCACAATAACTAAAAGTTTAAGAGATTGAAAACTCACCCTTTAAATGAACACTATCATATTTTTTTTTTATAGTTATTTGATAGTTTACTTTGTAAAAATTTGGACAACTTTTCATATATTATTATTTTTATGTACATCATGCAGCTTTATTTGTACATATTTAAACTAATTATGTTTTAATTGTTTCAGTGCATTGTGTAAACGTACATCAAAGTATACTATCCAAATATACAAATACATAATGGACATTCGCAGACCGCAACTTTTACATCTCTGTGTGATGATTTCCAAAACCTAATAGGTGACCGATCTTGATTTATAATAATATATTTTATAAAGAAATTTCACATATTTTTCACTTTCAGTGATTGGCCGTCTTGTTTAAGTCATGTACATTGGCATCAATGTCGGTTTAATAGTAATGCTGATGAAATACTATGTATGTTCAATGAAATATTTGATTGCAACAGAATTCAGGAAAGACTTATTTTTGTTAACATACAATCTTATACTATTATTTAACTAATTATGTGGTTATATTTGCAGTTATTCTGTTGAAGTGTCCTTTTGAATATGTTAAGCTTCAACATTTTTACAGAATTTTCCGCGTTTTCTACCTGAAACTATATAGGTTATAATAGGTAACCATCTTAATTTATAATAATGACATTCATTTGAAAATTTGCTATGTATTTTGCATTCAGTGCTTTAAAAAGCTGTATTTTCATTTCTAAACTAATTATGCATTAATATTTTACAGGGAAATCTAACACGTTTAGATGTGCATCTTTGAATATTTTAGAAATATACAAATACATAACAGACATTCACCGACATCAAATTTTACATCCCCTGTGTCGTGACATCCAAAACCTTCTAGGTGAGTTATCTCAATTTATTACAATATTTGATAACTATTTAATTAACTATTACGAAAGTCTCAACTTTTTCACATTCAGCGATCATTCTTTTGTACAACGTACAATATTATTTATGCAAATTGCATATTTATTTTATTAAATATATGCTATTATACGTGGGTTTTTTTATAACAATTCAAAAATGTTTTTATGAAATTATCAATAATTGATTAAAATTATTTTAGTTTCCTAGCTTTATATTTATAACGGTCCTCTACATTTTAGAGAATTCATTAAGGGGGGAGGGACATTTTTCTAGTGACATTTGCTGTCTCTGTCTTACAAGTGCGTAACATGGCAACTTTTACGCACAGCAGAACACATTTATCTTCGTTAGTTTAAAAATCAAATCTAATTGTGTTCTTATAATATTTAAAGATAAAACTATATTATCTATACAATGATATATGCTTTTTATTATATTTTAATTTTAAAGCCAGTGATGAGTAAGTATTTTAAAATTGTAAATTGCTTGTACACTTTGAAGTACTCATAACTCGCTTTAAAATATAATAAAAAGCCTTCGCCAGTGCCAAGATAATTCTTACTTCTAAATTAAATAATAGGTCAATCCATTCTAATTTTAAAACTAACGGAGATAAACGTATTCTGCTGAGCGTATAGTTTTTTATGTTACGCATTTGTCATACATATTACATTTGGTATTGTTTTATTGTTATTCATTTTAGATTCTGAGTGGGTGATGTATCTATGTATTGATTTACAATGATGTGTGGTTTTTTTAAATTTATTTTTTGTATCTTTCTACACGATAAGTAGTCTAAATAATGCTTTGATTTTCAACTTAATGTTTTGTTATTCCTGTAACGCACACATGAATAATTAATTAGTTAAAAAAAAAAAAACAATTTTAAAATAATGATTAAAACAAAATCTATTTCATTTGTCAGGTCTTCCTATAACATCCTATATAATTGTTTGACTTGGTATAACAGTGATGATGTCTAACCAAAAAATAATTACTAATGTTTAAATTTGTCCATTTTTTTAAGACTTACTCATGTGATATACACGAATAAAAATCATAAGATATGTGCAAGCTTTAAAAATAAGTATTGAATAAATGTCTTCTCAAGTGGGCATATGGAGCTAATTTCAGCGATAAATTAAAAGTTAGCTTTAATAAAAGTTGGGCAAATTGGCTTCAATATTTGAAGCTTTTTGTAATAATTCTACCTAAGTCGACCCTTAGCGGATACCTACGTCAAAATAGCTAAGTGTAAGCCAAATTTCAGTCAGATCTGTCTTGTGGTTTGGGCTGTGCGTTGAGAGATCAGTCGGTCAGTCAATCACCTTAACATTTTTATTTATACATATAGAGATGTAGAGAAGTGGGTTTGAAAAAAAATGATAAATATATTCTGTTATATGTAATTTACTAAAATTGCATAAAGTAATATATTTTAGAAATATTAAAAAACGGGTGTGGACAGAATTCAGTCCATTCATTACATAATAACAATCTATCTGCCTTACTATAAACTATAATATATTAAGCAGTATTTGATTAATTGTATTTAAGTTTGTTATTTTCAGTGTTCATTTTATTATGTTGATGTATAATCAAATAAGGAGTACATTTGTTTTGACTGAAAATATATGTTTTTCAAGTTATCGGGTGGCATATCTGTTTAATTTATTTGATATCGACCCGGTCACTAGAAAAATAGATATTGAATACAATCATGCTCAAGCCATACACAAGATTGCGCAAGGAGTTTATTTCATGATTAACATTTAGATAGTTCTTGTTAGTAATTTTTTGAATAATTTACAACTTTATAAAATAGATATACAATAAAATGATAGGTACATAGATAAAATCAAATGTGGTGTGTACATTCAAGTAAAAATTGTATGTAGAGGATGATTCAAATTGAATATGTTGTGTTTCTTATTATTTTTTGCTAGAAATAATTTTTGTTGATCGATAAACTTAATATATAGATTATAATCTAACCTTAAAGTTATAACTATTAACTAATTGTAATTTATTTTTTTAAAGATAGATGAAATTGTAGATAATTACTCAGATATTATTTTCTTTTGTACATCATGCAAACTTATATAATTTTTTGTAATTTTCGAAACTTATGTATCATCATATTTAGATTATAGTAACTCATTAGGTTAGCTTTATAGTGTCTTTATAATGTCTGATATTGTAATTAATAGTATCTCATATACTTAGTTAACTCTTTATATTAATATTGTTTACATGTATATACTGTGGTATATAGTCATCATTTTTAATTATTGTTTTATATAATTGTGTGATGTCATCCAAAAACTTTATGGGTGAATCATTTTAATTTGTTATACCTATTATTTGAAATATTTAAATATTTATAGATATTTTAGTTTGTAAAATATAACACGAAATTGATCTTTGTCGGGTGAATATATTTATGATATGGCTATTGAAAATTATAATAATTGTTGTATGATATATTTTTATAAAAGCTACTAGTATCGATATTTTCAATATTAATTCAATTGTATTCCAAAATCTTAATGAAAGGATGTTATATCTCCGTGAGATTTAATCTAACACAGAATCAGTAAGTCCTCTATTGAGGACATACTATCGAGTCCTCAATTTTTAATTTTAATATTGTGTTCTGTCTTACGTGAATGTTCAATAGTATAGACACATCAGATAACTCCTTTCAATTTGTGTTGTTTACTTATACATATTATGCTTTTGTTCTTCTAGACCTCTTGACGAATGGGATCATATACAATGCAGTCAAATGCTGCGTATATTAATTGAAATAATCAATTATATCAGGATTCAGGAAAGTTTCATTTTTGCTTATCATACAATCTTATCCTATTAAATTCAAACTAATTATGTGTTTATATTTTGCAGTGCTTCTTCTAGCAAAGCGTCCTTTTGAACGGAAATTTGTCAACATCAATATTTGCATCGTCGTGTGATTTCCACCTGAAATTGTATAGGACATTCGCTCACGCATTTTTACATCACATAAAGATTTATCAAAAAACTTATAGGTGAGTCATATTGATTTATTAATATTTTTCAGTCATTATATGCGGGTTTTTTTTTTTTAATGATTATGGTTCAATGATATGAAATTTCAACAATTTTTTTATGAAAATATTCATATTAAAATTATCAATTTTAGTTTGCTACTTTATTAACAGACTGTCCTTCATACTCTAAAGCATAGTGAATTAATATTACATTTATTTATACCTATATCTATACGCTTAAATGCTTTACTTAATGAAGTAATTGTATTTAAATTTCAAGCAAATGTGTAAATTTTGTGTTAGCTGCCAATAGGTGCGACTAGGGTGCAAATTGTGATGGTGGGGGGGGGGGGTACACCACTGTACTTGGACATCGCCACCATACAACATGCTGCGGCAGGACTATAGCAACGAACAGCACCGCCATCACCGCCTCAATATTTGTTCGATGGACCTATTTCTAATTAATACTAGGAGCTCCTTCCTGAGGTCATTGTTTGTAAATATTTTAAAATAACTTTGGTCTCAGTTAGTGGCTCCTAGTATTGATTACTGTAGCTTCTCAAAATATCAAAATAATTTGATTTTTTAAAAGATCCATCTGAATACGTAATTAACCCATTAATCTTTGCAGATCTGTATGACTTGGACTATGAGAATAATTTATACATAATTCAGGTCATACGATCTGCAAATTTTAAAGATCACTACCGACTCAAGACAAAATCACCTCGATGGAAACATATGTTAATTGAAAGAATTGATTATACAAGGATAAAAGAAAGTTTTGTTTATCATACAACCTTATACTATTAAATTCAAACTAATTATGTGTTTTTATTTTGCAGTGTCTTAGCGATGCATCCTTTTGTATATGTAAAGCTACAAAATATCTACGGATATTTGTCAACATCAATATTTGCATTGTTGTGTAATTCCTACCTGAAACTTTATAGATAAGTCATCTTGATTTATTATAATAATAAATAAAAAGGTATTTGAAAATTTTGCTAAATGTTTTGCATTCAGTGCTTTACTGGTTTTTCATAATTATACTAATTATCTGTTAATAATTTACAGTCTATCGTGTAAAAGTACATCATAGAAAAATATAAAAAAATACACAAACGTAACAGACATTCATCACATGGAGTACATCGATGTATATTATTTAAAAATTCAAATACATATTGGACATTCGCTGACGGCAACTTTAACATTTCACTTTGATTTTCTCAATAACCTAATAGGTAAGTCATCTTGTATTATTGTAAATTTGATAATTATTTTATCAAGAAATTGCTAAAATTGTTCAAATTCAGTGAATGTTTATCTTTAACAACTTTTTTTTAACAAAAGTGATATGTATTTTCTATAATTAAATTCATTGTATGATGTTTTTTTTAAACGATTTTGATTCTATGATATTATAGTATAACAAAAATAAAATAATGAATCATTTTTTTCTTAAAATGTTGACATTTAAATTATCAATTTTAGGTTTATACTTTATTTACAGACTATCCTCTAAACTTTAAAGCATACTGAATTCATAGTATTAAGCTTCAATTGATGTATTTATTGAAAATTATATCTTTTTATGCAATTTTATAAAAATGTATAGACTTAAATCAGGATATTAGTAACACACTCATTTAAATCCGCGTCTATTAGTTACTTAAAATTTTTTTTCATCTCATTTACTTTTTTTTTAAAGCATAAATTTGAATAAATCATATTTTGTTACTTTTGTTATTTATCTCCATCTTTAAATTATATATTTATAATGATGTTTTGATGAGTTTAAAATTTATTATGAGTATAATAATACTATTTTTTATGATTGGCTCTTAAACAAAAATAATGAACTATGGTTAGTTATAAACTTGAAGATCCAACTGAATACATAAATATTTGCTGATGAACAACTTGGTTTATGAGAATAATTAATGAATGTCTACAAACTAACTAAAAACTTTTTTTGTCCAATTTACTAAATGATGTTGTGGATGCTTGGGAGTCGTTCGATTTACTTTCACATTACCTCACCGAGAAATGTATCAGTATAATCTTTATTTTATTATTAATATCTGCCTAAATAAAAGTAATATTACGCAAAATCTCATATAATATAAACATCATCTGTATTAGGGACTAATTACCTAGACTGACATACCATGTCCACTCAGAATCGTTCTTCTTATGCAGTGATATTATATCATTGAATTCAAATTTAATACTATCTATTATACAGTGACCCACTTGTAAGATGTAATCTACTGTACAACAGAGCGACATCCTCTTACCCACCTTTTTTTATATTTTATTAGAAGGATAGTTTAGTTTGTAAAAATGTAGATAATTAATCATATATTATTTTCTTTTATACATTATGAAGACTTATATAATTTTGTGTAATATCCGACATTTAGATATCATCATATTTAGATTATAGTATCTCATTAAGTTAGCTATAAATATTTATATTATGTTCGATATGGTATTCTTCATATTAATATTGTTTAAAACTATAAACTGGGGTACCTATATGGTCATAATTTTTAATTATTTTTGTATATAAACTTTCCAAAATACAAAAACTTTTTGGGCGATTCATCTTGATTTATTATACCTAATATTTGAAATTTTGTATTTATAGATATTTTAGTTTGTAAGCATTAAACACGAAATTGATCTTTATGAAAAGTATATATTGTTTATAATTTCGAAATATTAAAATTATGGACAAATATACTTTCTATAAATATTAATAATCGCAACTCAAAAACTGGAACCTAACTGAAAACTTCGAGAACATCAAATTTCAGTGTGTAGAATGTACTTTATGTTCAATGTATAATTAATGAATACTTGGAACAAAAATAATCTCTATGAATATTAATGATATCTAATGAAAATTTAAATTATTGTTGTATAACATATTTTTATAAAAGGAACTAGTATCGATATTTCTAATATTTATTCAATTGTATTGCAAAATTCAAATTAAAAGTTTTACATGCCCATGAGATTTAAGCTATCACAGAATCATTAAGTCGTCTTGATTTAACAATACACTCCTATATATCTGATACCTAATACAAATGTAACTGAAAGCAAATACTTGAAATATTCTCTATTTTTAATTTTAATATTGTGTTCTGTCTTACATAACAGAACAATCAACATATTCAAATCCCGGATAATCACACATTTATGAGACATTAAGGTTCTCGTTCAAAATGTATTATTTGTGTATTATTATTCACCTTATTTTATGGTTTTATTTTACAGTCTGTCATTCAACATCTATACATATTACATACATATGGTATACAAACATTATCAACAAGTATATTTTGACTTTGAAATAATCGATTACATAAGGATTCATGAAAGATTTATTTTTGTTTACCATACAATCCTATACTATTATATTTGAACTTGATATGTTTTTATATTTTGTAGTCAAACTTCTATCGATGGATCCTTTTGACTATATAAACCTACACAGTTGGTATGGAAATTTGTTCAAATCAATATTCGCATCATTGTGTAATTTCTACTTGAAAAATTATAGTTAAGTCATCTTGATTTATAATAATAACATAGAAATAGATATTTGAAAATTTTCTTTGTATTTTGAATTCAGTGCTTTAAAAAGCTGTATTTTATTTATTATTTTCATATTTATACTAATTATGTGTTATTATTTTACAGGCTATCGTGTAGAGGTGCATCGAAGATTATGGATTAACATAATTAACTATCAGCGTTTGTTTCATTATGTTGATGTATAGCCAATTATGAAATATTTATGTTTCAATTCATATATGTTTAACATGTTTTCGGGTGACATATCTGTGAATAAAATGATTGGGTAGTAACTCGTGAACATGTTAAAGATTATTGAATACATTTATCCTCAATTAATCTAATCAGCACAACGAATATTTTCCGCATTCAAATTTATATAGATCTTGTTAGGAAACTTTTTGAAAAATTAATAATCATATAGAGCAGAGGTTCCCAAACAGTGGGTCGCGCTATAATTTGATATAATACATATTTTTCATTGATGTTCAAAGTTCAAATACAGTTATACAGTTTTTCGTTAATCGTTATCTGCGAGATTGACGATTACGAGTTTACAGCACCGTATCAAACAGATTAATAGTTATACCTATTGAAAAGAAAGCGATTTATCTGAAACAAATTAGTGTTAGTAAGTACCTAAATACTTAAAAAAAAAAAAAGGGTCATTCAATGTATTGTGGGTCGCCAAATTTTAAAAAATTCTCAAAATGGGTCGTACAATAAAAAGTTTGGGAACCTCTGATATAGAGTAATCAGTAATATGCTACAAACGATTATTCACATTAAAATTGTATTCCATTTTATTCTTTGCTATAAATATTATTTATGAGTCGTTTAGTTTGAAATTTTTATTAAATTACAATAGTTATAAGTGTATAGTATACTATAGTGATTGTAAATTAAGCTGTTGAATTATGCCTATTAACTTCTAGATAATATTTAAATATTTATTGAATATTTTAGTTTGTAACATATAGATAACTACTCTTTCATGTATTATTATTTTATTGTACATCATTCAGCTTTGATTTTCATATTTATACTATTTATGTGTTAATATTTACAACCTATCAAGATAATTGATAGGTTGTAAATATTTTATGTTTGAATTCATATATATATGTTTATCATGTTAACGGGAGCCAATCTGTGAATAAAACAATTAGATTGGAATTCGTTAACATGCTTGAACATGTATGAACTAAATCAAACTATTGTTCAAGACAAGTCACAATCGGCTCGCTCTCGTTTGTTTATGGTCTTACCAAAAACTTAACCATCCACAAACGACAATTTATTGTAACCGTCACCGGACCAAATCACAGTGATTCCTGTTATAATCTCTACAGTCTACACGGCCTACGACGAACATACCATTGCCACCAATATATTAATATACCTATGCTTAAATGCTTTACATATTAAAAGTGACTGTATTCAATTCCTTTCAATGTTTCCCTTTAATTTATTTATATCTAGCTTTTGTTTTTTTAGAACTTGTGAAAATTGGAAACTTATGTAATGCTGATTGCTGATCAATTGTTGCGTATTGTCATTGGAATAACCGATTACATCAGGATTCAGGAGAGATTTCTTTTTATTTACCATATAAACCTATACTATTATATTTGAACTAGATATGTATTTATATTTTGCAGTCAAACTTCTTGCGACACATCCTTTTGATTATGTAAGGCTACATAATTTGTATGGAAATTAGTTAAAATCAACATTTGCAACATCGTGTAATTTCATACTCAAGACAATAGCTAGTCGGCAGAACAAGAATTTTCTGCATTAAAATGTAGATAGATCTTGTTAGGAAACTTTTTCAAAAATTAATATCCTTATAAAGTATTTGGTAATATGTTATAAAAGATTCACATTTAAAAAATTGTATTCCATTTTATTCTTTGCTCGAAATATTATTTATTTGTCGATTAGCTTGACAATTTTTTTACAATTACAATAGCCATAAGTGTAGTGATTGAAAATTATGCTGTTGAATTATGCCTATCAACTTCTTGATAATTTTTAAATATTTATTGAATATTTAAGTTTGTAAACATATAGATAACTATCCTTTCGTGTATTATTATTTTATTGTACATCATTCAGCTTTGATTTTCATATTTATACTATTTATGTGTTAATATTTAGAAGCTGTCTTGTAGAGAGACTTAATGCACATGCTATTTGATAAGTATTTTATCAGGAATTTTCTCAATGTATTCACATTCAGGGAATTCCAATACAATATTACTGTTTATACAAATATTATATTTATTTATTAAATATTACAGTTAAGATTTTTTACGCTCCGATGTATGTAATGATTTTATAACGCGTTTTTTTTATGTATTCATGATAAAAAGTTAGAACATGTAACAGATCTTTGTAGAAACTAGAAGCAGTGGCATATTTATGTTTTTTCTTGAGGGGTATATGATTTTATCCTGTAGCCCAGCTTTAAAAGTTAGGGCTCTTACGTTAGGGCTCCGAAAACTTTTGCATATTATATACAGTCTATGCCCCCCCCCCTTGAATTCACTTGAACCTCCTGTAAATACACTACTGCTAGAAAGTATGGCTTTTCATATTGAAAATATTGAATAAAATTGTATTCCTGAATCTGAATAGGTTATTAATATTGGTAGTTTGCTTACCTGTATTTATGAAAATAATTAATATGAAAACCAAGTTTACATACTACTACTACTATTCATATGTGTTTTGCATGTTTTTGAATTCCATATCTGTGAATAAAATATAAGATTGTGATTCATTAACATGTGAAATAGGTATTGAATACATTCATCCTCAAGTAAACAAGTCGGCACAAGGAGTATTTTCAGCATTACAATTTAGAGAGATTTGTAAGCAAACTTTTTGAATAATTAATGACTATGTAGAGTAATTGGTAAAATGTTATAAACAACCGGATGTCATCAAAAATCTTATGAGTGAGTCATCTTAATTACTTTTTATAGCTAATAACTATTTTATAAAGTAATTGCTAATTTTTTTTCACATTTGGTATGTTGTCAGGGGGTGGATTTGTTCAAGAAACTAATGTTCTGATTAGTACTAGTTGCACCACTCCTGTTTTCAATGTTTAAACTTGAATCCATCTGAATACATAAATCTATGCTTATGAATATCTTGGTTTATGAGAATAATTTAGTCATAGACCAAGTACCTATGCATTCTGCAAATATTAATCCTCTTTATCTAACATTTTTAAATATTGTATTATATTATTTTTACTATTGTATTCAAACAGTATAGTATATATTATTTGAAGGTTTATTAAATTGTATTTTTTTAATTTATTACAATTATATTATAAGTACCTAATGTATAATTTAATTTGTATTAGCAAACAACTATTCTTTTCTAAAAACTAGAAACAAAACAATTTTCGTCCAATTGACTAAACAATGTTGTGGATGATTAACACTAGTTGCGTCACTTCTGTCTTCAATGTTGATGTTTTAAAATTTCATTGAATTCAGAAATGTTGGACAAGTGTTGATTTCTTAAGCTTTTCAAAATACCTATTCTGAAAAATAAAGATTGCAGTCTAACTTCTACCGAAACATCCTTTTGATTATCTAAAGCTACACAATTTGTATGAAAATTTGTTAAAATCTACATTTGCATTGTCCTGTGATATTGACCTGAAAATTTATACCTAGGTAGTTAAACCATCTTGAATAATTATAATAACATATAAAGTATAAACAGATATTTAAAATGTCCTATGTATTTTGCATTCAGTGATTTTCAAATCTGCATTTTCATATTTGAACTAACTATGTGTTCATATTTTACAGGCCACCTTGTGGAGGTGCATCGTTGAAAATTATAAAAATATACACATACAAAGCAGACATCAGTGCATGGCGCCGAAAACGTACATTAAGTAGTTCAATTGGACTACCTTAATAATGGGTAAAATAATAGAGCATACTTCTTAGTATTTTTGCTATAATTATATATAACACAGATATATCGTTAAATTTTTTTTGCATAATTAGTTGAGCCAGTTGCACAGTCTTTTGAAGGGGTGGTTCAATTGAACTATTTGAAATGCCAGTTTTCATTTCATTCAGCACTACAGGTGGACATTATTTGCTTGCATCAACATTTCATTCGAGTGTGATGTCATCCAAACCCTAATAGGTGAGTTATTTTGATTTGTTATAATAATTAATAACTATTTTATTAAGTAAGTGCTTAAATTTTTCACAATCAGTGGAGAATCTTTACACCTTACTATTTTTTGCTATAAATAATATTTATTGGTCGATAAACTTAATATATAGATTACATAATATATTTAGTATATAATAATAATAAAAATAAGTTTATTTTGCCAATATAAATGTTCAGTGATACAAGAAAATAATAGTACAAAGTATATAGTTTAAGTGATTGAAAATGTAACCTTAAAATTATTGTATTTTTTTTTGTTAAAGTTAGATGGATAGTTAGTTTGTAAAAATGTATATAATTATCCATATATTATTTTCTTTTGTACATCATGCAGACTTACATAATTTTGTATAATGTTCGAAATGTATATAATATCTTCATATTTAGATTATAGTATCTCATTGGATTAGCTACCTTAATATATTTGTATAATATTCATTACGATAATTAATAGTATCTCATATACTTAGCTAAATTCTTGCATTAATATTGTTTAAATTTATATATTATTGTGATATTTAATCTTTTTAGAGCTATAGTTAATTTTAATAATGATTTTGTGTAATGTA
Source organism: Acyrthosiphon pisum (assembly GCF_005508785.2). NCBI lineage: Eukaryota > Metazoa > Arthropoda > Insecta > Hemiptera > Aphididae > Acyrthosiphon > Acyrthosiphon pisum. Next base: position 20,658,009 of record NC_042496.1, read on the forward strand.
CATACTTATGTATTAGCTAAGTGTTCCATGGACTTATTTCTAATTTATACCAGTTGCTCCTTTCTGAGTTAATAGTTTGGTTTAAAATGTTTTAAAATCATATATTGATTCAGTTAGGGTGCCATTGGTGAAACAAGGGGTTTGGAAAAGGGTCTTTAGTAGCCCAAAGTTCTATTTTAACACCCCTTGTTTTTTAGGACTAACTATAATTATTATAGTGAAATACAATAAATAATATATTATAAGCTCCACGTTTTAATGATTTGGTTGCACCTATGCAGGGTGCACAAAGTATTGATATCTGTAGCTTTTCAAAATCACAAACTTTTTGATTTTGTAAAATGGAAGATCCATCTGAATAGGTTATTGATCTTTGCATCAGGATGTGCTTGTGTCTCTGGAAAAAATCAATTCGAAGATGAAGTTTGCATCCTCCAAATATTAATGATCCCTAATAACTCATCATTTTTAAATATTTTTTTGTACAATTGTGTGATGTTATCCAAAAATATTTGAAATTTTTTAATAATATTTATTGATCGATTAACTTTATATATAGACTACAATATAAATATATCATAAGGATTAAGTGATGGAAAATGTAACCTTAAAATTATGACTTCTAACTTATTATAATTTATTTTTTATATTTAGAAGGATAGTTTAGTTTGTAAAAATGTAGACTACTCATATAATATTTTCTTTTGTATATTATGAAGACTTATATAATTTTGTATAATGTTCGACATTTATATATCATCATATTTAGATTATAGTATCTCATTAGGTTAGCTATAAATATTTATAATATGTTTGATATGGTATTCTTCATATTAATATTGTTTAAATTTATAAACTGGGGTACAAGGTCATCATTTTTAATTATTTTTGTATAAAAACTTTCCAAAGTCTAAAAACGTTTTGGGTGATTCATCTTGATTTATTATACCTAATGTTTGAAATTTTGTATTTATAGATATTTTAGTTTGTAAGCATTAAACACGAAATTGATCTTTATGAAAAGTATATATTGCTCATAATTTCGAAATATTAAAATTATGGACAAATATAGTTTCTATAAAAATTAATAATCGCAACTCAAAAACTGGAACCTAACTGAAAATCTTCGAGAACATCAAATTTAAGTGTGTAGAATGTATTTTATTTTCAATGTATAATTAATGAATACTTGGAACAAAAATAATCTCTATGAATATTAATGATATCTAATGAAAATTTTAATTATTGTTGTATAACATATTTTTATAAAAGGAACTAGTATCAATATTTCCAATATTTATTCAATTGTATTTCAAAATTTGAATGAAAAGTTTTTACATGGCCATGAGATTTAAGCAATCCCAGAATCATTAAGTCATCTTGATTTAACAGTACACCCCTATATATCTGATATCTAATACAAATGTAACTGAAAGCAAATACTTGAAATATTCTCTATTTTTAATTTTAATATTGTTTTCTGTCTTACATAACAGAACAATCAACAT
>NC_042496.1:20659566-20676566 GCF_005508785.2 Acyrthosiphon pisum
CAAGTATATTTGACTTTGAAATAATCGATTACATAAGGATTCATGAAAGATTTATTTTTGTTTACCATACAATCCTATACTATTATATTTGAACTTGATATGTTTTTTATATTTTGCAGTCAAACTTCTATTGATGGATCCTTTTGACTATATAAACCTACACAGTTGGTATGGAAATTTGTTCAAATCAACATTCGCATCATTGTGTAATTTCTACTTGAAAAATTATAGTTAAGTCATCTTGATTTATAATAATAACATAGAAATAGATATTTGAAAATTTTCTTTGTATTTTGAATTCAGTGCTTTAAAAAGCTGTATTTTATTTATTATTTTCATATTTATACTAATTATGTGTTATTATTTTACAGGCTATCGTGTAGAGGTGCATCGAAGATTATGGATTAACATAATTAACTATCAGCGTTTGTTTCATTATGTTGATGTATAGCCAATTATGAAATATTTATGTTTCAATTCATATATGTTTAACATGTTTTCGGGTGACATATCTGTGAATAAAATGATTGTAACTCGTGAACATGTTAAAGATTATTGAATACATTTATCCTCAATTAATCTAATCAGCACAACGAATATTTTCCGCATTCAAATTTAGATAGATCTTGTTAGGAAACTTTTTGAAAAATTAATAATCATATAGAGTAATCAGTAATATGCTACAAACGATAATTCACATTCATAAAATTGTATTCCATTTTATTCTTTGCTATAAATATTATTTATGAGTCGTTTAGTTTGACATTTTTATTAAATTACAATAGTTATAAGTGTATAGTATACTATAGTGATTGTAAATTAAGCTGTTGAATTATGCCTATTAACTTCTAGATAATATTTAAATATTTATTGAATATTTTAGTTTGTAAACATATAGATAACTACTCTTTCATGTATTATTATTTTATTGTACATCATTCAGCTTTGATTTTCATATTTATACTATTTATGTGTTTATATTTACAACCAATCAAGAAAATTTGCTTTGTATTTTGGAAGCCGTGTTTTAAAAAGCTGTATTTTCATATTTATACTAATTATGTGTTATTATTTTACAGGCCATCGAGTAGAGGTGCATTGAAGATAATGGATTAACATAATTAACTATCAGCGTTTGTTTTATTATGTTGATGTACAGCCAATTATGAAATATTTATGTTTCAATTCATATATTTTTAACATGTTCTTAGGGTAGCATAACTATCCTCTTATGTATTATTATTATTATTATTTAATTGTACATGATTCAGCTTTGATTTTCATATTTATACTATTTATGTGTTAATATTTACAACCTATCAAGATAATTGATAGGTTGTAAATATTTTATGTTTGAATTCATATATATATGTTTATCATGTTAACGTGAGCCAATCTGTGAATAAAACGATTAGATTGGAATTCGTTAACATGCTTGAACATGTATGAACTAAATCAAACTATTGTTCAAGACAAGTCACAATCGGCTCGCTCTCGTTTGTATATAGTCCTACCGAAAACTTAACCATCCGCAAACGACAATTTATTGTAACCGTCACCTGACCAAATCACAGTGATTCCTGTTATAATCTCTACAGTCTACACGGCCTACGACGAACATACCATTGCCACCAATATATTTATATACCTATGCTTAAATGCTTACATATTAAAAGTGACTGTATTTATATTTAAGCCAAATGTGGTGTGTACATTTCTATGTGTCACTTGCCCATAGACGCAACTAGAGTTGAAATTCTAGAGGCGGGGGGCTAAAGCCCACGTAACACAACTATTTAACCCTAGTTGTGCAATGAACCTCACCACAAGACACAAGTTGTTGCAGGACTATAACGACGAACAACACCGTTGTCACCGCCTCAGTATGTGTTCGTTGGACTTACGTTCTAATTAATACTAGGAGCTCCTTCTTGAGGTCATTGTTTGCAAATATTTTATAATTACTTTGACTTCAGTATGGTGTCTCCAAGTGTTGATTACTTAGCTTCTCAAAATATTTTGATTTATAAACTTGAAGATCCATCTGAATACGTAATTTACTCATTAATCTATGCAGATTTGTATGACTTGGTCAATGAGAACAATTTATACATAGTCCACTTCATACATTGTACATCAAAATCTTATAGGTGAATCATCTTTATTAATTATTTTAATATTTTCTTAAGAAATTGCTTAAGTTAGTCACATTTAGTTGTCGTCTTAATCGCACAATATTGTTTATGCAAATATAACATATATTATATTTGTTCTAAAATTAAATTTACCTATACATGTTTATTTTCTTAAATATTATATTTTAGTTTATGTGCGGAGCAATGAGGTATAGATTATGTTTTTTTTTTTTTTTTAATATTTAATGGGTTTGTAAATATTTTGAAACTACATAGGATTCAGTGAGGCTGCAACTGCATGTGTTGATTTCTGCATTAATACACATAATTGATGTTTTGATTTCTTAAACTTCTCCATCTGAATACATTAATCTTTGCAGGAATGCACCTTGGTTCTTGAAAATAATTAATTAATAGATCAAGTACCAAATATACATTTTGCAAATATTAATGATCTCTACCAACTCTTCATTTTTAATAATTGTTTTATATAACTTTTATAATTGTATTAATACACTATAGTACGTGTAGATTATTTCAAGATTTATTAAATTGTATTCTTTCAATTTATTACAATTATATTTATATAATTTAATTTTTACTGGAACCCAGCTAGTCTAAACATTTCTTACTCACCCATTACAAATAAAAATTATTTTTTTTTAAAAACATCCTTGTTTTTAAAGATTTTATTGGTTTTATCTATGAATACAAATGATAACACATGTCAGCTTAAGAAATAGGTATGTGTCACGGACAAATATGCCAATCCATTATATCTTAGTCCATGGTATGTATTGCATATATTTCTATAGATATGCAGTAACATGTTACAGACATAGACCTTATTACACAAGGTTGGATAGTGCGGTCCTTGGTAATTTGCGTTACAATGATATGTTTATATATATTAAATAAAGTTAAACACAGTTTATTGTATCATCTACTGGGCATGTGTGTAGGACACCGGGTCCTGTTGAACAGCACAGCAACTACACTCTTGATCCGTCTATTAACATGAGGCCTATGGTTATAGATTATTTAAATTTATACAATTGTATTCCATTGTATTCTTTGCTATAAATAATATTTATTAGTTGATAAACTTTATATATATATATTACAATAATAACATGTTTAAACAATTGAAAACTGTACCTTTCAAATTATGACTATTAACGAGCTGTAATATTTTTTAAAATTAAATACCTAGTTTAGTTTGTAAAAATTTAGATAAATACTCTTGTATTATTTCTAACTGAAACCTTATAGGTTAGTCTTCTTGATTTATAATTATAATAATAACGTATAAACAATTATTTGAGCTATTGCTATATATTTTGCACAAAGCTGTATATATTTATATTTATAGGTACTAATTATTTGTTAATACTTTACAGACCATCGTGTAGAAGTGCATCCATGAATAAAATGTTAATATGCAAATACATAACATAGGTAAATTTACTGAAATCAATTTTTGAAATCAACACTGAAATCACAGTGCACAGTGTGATGTCATTTAAATACATTATATTTAGGTAAGTCATCTTGTTTTTTTATAATTATTATAATATTTGATAACTATTTCATTAAGAAATTGCTCAACATTTTCGCTTTCAGTGATGTCCCTCTCGTATAATATTATTTAGGCAAATATGATGTTAATTTTTATTTAAATTTATAAATATATAATTGTTTGACTAAGTTTAATAGTGATAATTGTCAATATAATATGGGCATAATGCAAAAACCTTAAAATTTTTTTTTATATAAAAAATATTTGATAAAAAAACCTATTGGCACTCTTGTTTTTACCACGTTTTAGTATTTCGATGGCCATTTTTATATCTCCCGTTGTTGTCAATGGTTCATCAATCACTTGTTCTATACTGTTATTGTGTATATAAAGTATGTTATAAGTATCTACCTAATAAATTATTTTAATTAGAAGTGTATAAGTATAGTAGTGACTCAAAACAAACTTTTTTAATTAGTCATTACTTTTTAGTGTATTATATTATTTTATATATTTGAGCTTGGTTGTTTATTCACCTTATTTATGTGAACAATATTATATTGGGCTTAAAAATTTACTTATATCTTTTATTCACTGGAATAATAGGTATTAATAATACCTAAATAGTAATGCACTTGTTCTACTGTAGTTGTGTATCCACAGGCTTTACTTGTATAGTTTTAAGACGTAATAATATTGTCTCAATCATTTCTTTAAATTTTTCATACATTTTGTTTTTACCTGTATAGTATCTAGGAGTATCTATAGTGCCGTCTCGTTCTTTCAGGACAGGCGTTATTGGTTTGTACCCCCCTTTTTTATGTTATTGGATATTTTAGTTTGTAAAAATGTAGATAAATACTCATGTATTATTTCTTTAAAAGTAAGATTTGATATAAAACAGAATCTTCAATTCCTTTCAATGATTCCCTTTAATTTATTTATATATAGCTTTTGTTTTTTTAGAACTTGTGAAAATTGGAAACTTATGTAATGCTGATTGCTGACCAATTGTTGCGTATGGTCATTGGAATTACCGATTACATCAGGATTCAGGAGAGATTTATTTTTATTTACCATATAAACCTATACTATTATATTTGAACTAGATATGTATTTATATTTTGCAGTGAAACTTCTCGCGACGCATCCTTTTCATTATGTAAGGCTACTTAATTTGTATGGAAATTAGTTAAAATCAACATTTGCAACATCGTGTAATTTCTACTTGAAAAATTATAGTGAAGTCATCTTGATTTTTAATAATAACATTGAAACAGATATTTGAAAATTTCCTTTGTATTTTGAATTCAGTGCTTAAAAAGCTACATTTTATTTATTATTTTCATATTTATGCTAATTATGTGTTATTATTTTCCAGGTTATCATGTAGGTGCATTGAAGATTATGGATTAACATAATTAACTATCAGCGTTTGTTTCATTATGTTGATGTATAGCCAATTATGAAATATTTATGTTTCAATTCATATATGTTTAACATGTTTTCGGGTGACATATCTGTGAATAAAATGATTTGATAGGTTTCCGTGAACATGTTAAAATGTATTGAATACATTTATACTCAAGCAATCTAGTCGGCACCACAAGAATTTTCTGCATTAAAATGTAGATAGATCTTGTTAGGAAACTTTTTCAAAAATTAATAACCTTATAAAGTATTTGGTAATATGTTATAAAAGATTCACATTTAAAAAATTGTATTCCATTTTATTCTTTGCTCGAAATATTATTTATTTGTCGATTAGCTTGACAATTTTTTTACAATTACAATAGCTATAAGTGTAGTGATTGAAAATTATGCTGTTGAATTATGCCTATCAACTTCTTGATAATTTTTAAATATTTATTGAATATTTAAGTTTGTAAACATATAGATAACTATCCTTTCGTGTATTATTATTTTATTGTACATCATTCAGCTTTGATTTTCATATTTATACTATTTATGTGTTAATATTTAGAAGCTGTCTTGTAGAGAGACTTAATGCACATGCTATTTGATAAGTATTTTATCAGGAATGTTCTCAATGTATTCACATTCAGGGAATTTCAATACAATATTACTGTTTATACAAATATTATATTTATTTATTAAATATTACAGTTAAGATTTTTTACGCTCCGATGTATGTAATGATTTTACAACGCGTTTTTTTTATGTATTCATGATAAAAAGTTAGAACATGTAACAGATCTTTGTAGAAACTAGAAGCAGTGGCGTATTCATGTTTTTTCTTGAGGGGTATATGATTTTATCCTGTAGCCCAGCTTTAAAAGTTAGGGCTCTTACGTTAGGGCTCCAAAAAACTTTTGCATATTATAAACAGTCTATGCCCACCCCCTTGAATTCACTTGAACCTCCTGTAAATACACCACTGCTAGAAAGTATGGCTTTTCATATTGAAAATATTGAATAAAATTGTATTCCTGATCTGAATAGGTTATTAATATTGGTAGTCTGCTTACCTATATTTATGAAAATAATTAATATGAAGACCAAGTTTACATACTACTACTACTATTCATATGTGTTTTGCATGTTTTTGAATTCCATACCTGTGAATAAAATATAAGATTGTGGTTCATTAACATGTAAAATAGGTATTGAATACATTCATCCTCAAGTAAACAAGTCGGCACAAGGAGTATTTTCAGCATTACAATTTAGATAGATCTGTAAGCAAACTTTTTGAATAATTAATGACTATGTAGATTAATTGGTAAAATGTTATAAACAACTGGATGTCATCAAAAATCTTATGAGTGAGTCATCTTAAAAACTTTTTATAGCTAATAACTATTTTATAAAGTAATTGCTAAATTTTTTTCACTTTTGGATTAACACTAGTTGCGTCACTTCTGTCTTCAATGTTGATGTTTTAAAATTTCATTGAATTCAGAAATGTTGGACAAGTGTTGATTTCTTAAGCTTTTCAAAATACCTATCCTGAAAAGTAAAGATTGCAGTCTAACTTCTACCGATACATCTTTTTGATTATCTAAAGCTACACAATTTGTATGAAAATTTGTTAAAATCTACATTTGCATTGTCCTGTGATATTGACCTGAAAATTTATACCTAGGTAGTTAAACCATCTTGAATAATTATAATAACATATAAAGTATAAACAGATATTTAAAATGTCCTATGTATTTTGCATTCAGTGATTTTCAAATCTGCATTTTCAGATTTGAACTAACTATGTGTTCATTTTTTACAGGCCACCTTGTGGAGGTGCATCATTGAACATTATAAAAATATACACATACAAAGCAGACATCAGTGCATGTCGCCGAAAACGTACATTAAGTAGTTCAATTGGACTACCTTAATAATGGGTAAAATAATAGAGCATACTTCTTAGTATTTTTGCTATAATTATATATAACACAGATATATCGTTAAATATTTTTTGCATAATTAGTTGAGCCAGTTGCACAGTCTTTTGAAGGGGTGGTTCAATTGAACTATTTGAACTGCCAGTTTTCATTTCATTCAGCACTACAGGTGGACATTATTTGCTTGCATCAACATTTCATTCGAGTGTGATGTCATCCAAACCCTAATAGGTGAGTTATTTTGATTTGTTATAATAATTAATAACTATTTTATTAAGAAAGTGCTTAAATTTTTCACAATCAGTGGAGAATCTTTACACCTTACTATTTTTTGCTATAAATAATATTTATTGGTCGATAAACTTAATATATAGATTACATAATATATTTAGTATATAATAATAATAAAAATAAGTTTATTTTGCCAATATAAATGTTCAGTGATACAAGAAAATAATAGTACAAAGTATATAGTTTAAGTGATTGAAAATGTACCTTAAAATTATTGTAATTTTTTTTGTTAAAGTTAGATGGATAGTTAGTTTGTAAAAATGTATATAATTATCCATATATTATTTTCTTTTGTACATCATGCAGACTTACATAATTTTGTATAATGTTCGAAATGTATATAATATCTTCATATTTAGATTATAGTATCTCATTGGATTAGCTACCTTAATATATTTGTATAATATTCATTACGATAATTAATAGTATCTCATATACTTAGCTAAATTCTTGCATTAATATTGTTTAAATTTATATATTATTGTGATATTTAATCTTTTTAGAGCTATAGTTAATTTTAATAATGATTTTGTGTATTGTACATACTTATGTATTAGCTAAGTGTTCCATGGACTTATTTCTAATTTATACCAGTTGCTCCTTCCTGAGTTAATAGTTTGGTTTAAAATGTTTTAAAATCATATATTGATTCAGTTAGTATTGGTGAAACAAGGGGTTTGGAAAAGGGTCTTTAGTAGCCCAAAGTTCTATTTTAACACCCCTTGTTTTTTAGGGCTAACTATAATTATTATAATGAAATTCAATAATTGATATTTTATAAGCTCCACGTTTTAATGATCTGGTTGCACCTATGCAGGGTGCACAAAGTATTGATATCTGTAACTTTTCAAAATCACAAACTTTTTGATTTTGTAAAATGGAAGATCCATCTGAATAGGTTATTGATCTTTGCATCAGTATGTGCGTATGTCTCTGAAAAAAATTAATTCGAAGATGAAGTTTGCATCCTCCAAATATTAATGATCCCTAATAACTCATCTTTTTTAATTATTGTTTTGTACAATTGTGTGATGTTATCCAAAAATATTTGAAATTTTTTAATAATATTTATTGATCGATTAACTCTATATATAGACTACAATATAAATATACCATAAAGATTTAGTGATGGAAAATGTAACCTAAAAATTATGACTTCTAACTTATTGTAATTTATTTTTTATATTTAGAAGGATAGTTTAGTTTGTAAAAATGTAGACTACTCATATATTATTTTCTTTTGTACATTATGAAGACTTATATAATTTTGTATAATGTTCGACATTTATATATCATCATATTTAGATTATAGTATCTCATTAGGTTAGTTATAAATATTTATATAATGTTTAATTTGATACCTATTCTTTATATTAATATTGTTTAAAATTATAAACTGGGGTACCTATATGGTCATAATTTTTGATTATTTTTGTATATAAACTTTCCAAAATCCCAAAACTTTTTGGGTAATTCATCTTGATACCTAATATTTGAAATTTTGTATTTATAGATATTTTAGTTTGTAAGCATTAAACACGAAATTGATCTTTGTAGAAAGTATATTTTGTTCATAATTTTGGAATTATTAAAAAAATTTGGACAAATATATTTTCTATAAATATTAATGATTGTAACTCAAAAATATGAACCAAACTGAAAATCTTTCAGAACACCAAATTTAAGTGTGTAGAATGTATTATTTTTATGTTTAATGCCAAATTAAGAATACTTGGAACAAATATATTCTCAATGAATATTAATCATCCCTACGGAAAAGTTTTATAATTGTTGTATGATATATTTGTTTTGTAAAATATATCTCCAATAAGCCAAGACTCTTTCAAACAACTTTATTATATAATGAATGTAAAATCTTAAATATAAAGTCTCTCCATATAATGCATGTTTTTGCGGTTGTTTTTAAATATATTAACACAATTAGTACTCCTACACATAAATATAACATACGATTTGTTAAAGATATTAATTTATCCCAGCCTAAATTAAGAACTACATTTTGTCAGTCAGGACCATATTTTGTGTTCATTCATTTTTGTCTTAAATATAAAATTTGCATTCATGAATTTAATAATTTTATACAATTAAAAAGAAAACTTATGTCTTTAGGTTTAAATATCTTAGATTGATTTGAATTGCTTATAATTTATATTATTTTATTTTGAATAATTATATTGTAATTTCACTATTACTTTCTTATTTATTATTTATTTATTTTTTTTTTCTCTTTTCTTATGTTATGTTTTCTTAACATCTCAGTGGAGGGGGGGTTGAATGCTGCTCCTTCAGCCCCTCCCCTGGCTACGCCACTGGAGTTATAGATACATGGGATACCTCCATTCAATTCGTCATGTTTATTTATACATCTTGTGTTTTTGTTCTTCTAGAACACTTGAAGATTAATTAACTAGAGTAGAATATTGTAACATTTAGATCAATCGAACAAAAACATCATTTTTTACCTTTTTAACTCATATGTCTATTTAATTATTATTAGTAATTTTATTTGTATTTTCTAGTTCCTTACATTTTATTCATTTACAAACATGTTAACATGTATATTCCAACATTTTAATATTTATATGTTAAAAAAGACATCTTTTTGCAATCTTAATGACAATTTATCTAATTATTATTATTATCAACAGCATTGTTGTATGTTAATGTAATTACTAAACATTTTATTATAAAAAAAATATTAGTATTATAAAATAGTACTGGTCACTCAGCGACGGAATGATAAAAGTGGTTTTAGATTTAAAAGCTGTGGGGTTGTAAATAATTATATTATATTATTGTTGTCGTTACGACATGCAGATAAATCTTTAGAAATGTGGACCTTTATTATTATAAGCCACGTCTTATTTCCGTTAGACTGGAGAATAATAATTAATTTCAAAACTAATAAATATATATATATGTACTTATTATTGCGTCTAGTTAAAAATAAAATCATATCCACACAACGTCTGAAAATGCATATTGTAATATATATTATGTATCCATAATATATCACATCATCATCTTAAGCACATAAATAGTTTTAGGATCATAAAATGTTCGTCAGTACCTACCTATTTCTTAGAGTATCAACGCGTGCGGTCGTCCGCAGGGTGTCGGATATTCGTAACAATATGTGTTTCGTAAACTATATAGAAGGGTCCACACGCCGTCTGCATATTGTGTACAATGTATATTATTGTGCCGAAGGTCAAGTTCTCGGAATGCAATTATAAAGAATAAACCCGAGAAAATAAACCGAATACCGATATGAGGGTGAATAGGCTTTCAACCATATATTATAATACATTTAATACCTTTTACAATACATTAAAGAAATTTCACTCCCAACAATATAATATTATTCCAAAACAGGAAACCTTGGAACCAGTTCTATAAGGTTTACAGCCACTATAATAATAATTTATTATCGACCCTTGTCGTACCGATACACTGCAACCCGCCCATCAGTCACAGACAGGTTTAAGAAAACGACATAATACACAAAAAAAAAACGTATTATAAATGGAAATGAACATTTTCAGAAATTGTCCCAGGCAGCGGCAAATAAGGTTTTCGTATGTCAAATGTAAAAGCATTCCAATGCATCCATTGTGGCTAAGCATATACATTTTTATAATTTCGTTAAGTATAAGAAAAAATATACACCTGAAAATAACAATACCTATACATATGGTATTTGTTCGTTATCGCCCTGCCATCGTCTGTAGTTCTCAATGGCGCCTTTGGTATCTCCGTGGGCATTTTTCACTGTAATGTCTGTAATACCTTTTATAATATACATTTAAGAAATTTCACTCCCAGCAATATAATATCATTCCAATGGCAGGATACATTAGGACCAGTTTTATAATGTTTTCGGCCACAATAATGATAATTTATTGTCGACCCTTGTCATACCAAATCACCGACAGAGCGTCGCCACTAGTAAGTACCTATTTATCGTCGAATCAATCTATACATTAAATTGTATTTAGTCGCAGACAGTTCAAAGAAACTAACATAATGCACAAAATAAAAATATTATAAATGGAAATGAACATTTTCAGAAATGGTCCTCTCAGGCAGCAGTAAATAAGGTTACTGTACCTATATCAAATGTAAAAGCATTCCAATACTTCCATTGTGGCTTAGTTTATGTATTTTTATAATTTCGTTAAATATAAGAACAGATATACACGTAAAAATAACAATACCTACAAATGTTACTTGTTCGTTATCACCCTGCCATCGTCTGTACTAAATGGCGCCTTTGACCTCTCCTTGGGCATTTTTAACTGTAATGTATGCATATAGGTACTTTATCATGCATATGGCTTATAATATGAATAGACAATAGTATAAAATATTTTTATAATAATAATAATAATAATAACAATAATATTTTAATATTTACTTTAAAAATAAATTTACTATAAAAATACTTTTTTTCAATAATGTTTTTGTTGTGAAAATGTAATGCTAGTATTATATAGTGCGGGAAATGACTCATTTATTTTATTTGGAATATTTATTCTATTTTTTTTGAGTTTTCATAAATTGTCATTTATATAATTTATTAATAGGTCACAGAACATACAATAAACAATTTCGAAAGTGTTACTTATCAAAAAAAAAAAACACCATAATAGTTTCTAAGTTTTAATAATTCAATAATTCATATCGTTAATGACTCGGCAATACAACGTATCTCGATTTTGGTTATTGTTTAGACGAGGTTTTTAACCGTTTCATTTCAACCCCAACCATGATTACCATCATATTTTGGTAAAGACGATAACACGTGATAACAACTCTGGATTATTATAAAATCGAGGTAAGTTGTATTACCGTGTCATCAACGATATGTTAAATAATATTTAAACATATTCAATGACAGGTATTGTCAGGTAATATACCTATAATATACACATTGTCGAATGCTTACTCCTACCCGTAAACAGTATAATAATTAATAACTATATATACTATGACTATGTACCTACCTACTAATAAGCACGGCTATAGATATGAATATCTATAGCCGTGCTAATAAGTAGTAAGTTATTACTTATATTATTACTCATTATTAATAACTAATAAATTGTCTCTCAACTTTTTTGACGTAGGTACACAGACTGTTTTCGGTGTAGTATAGGTCATTACAATCAAACTCGAGGAAGTACCTACCTATGTTTAATTTACTACCGCTTTTGGTAGTTTTTACAGGCGATGCATAGAAGAATATATTTCGTTTTTCTTGATTTATTGACAATATGTGCGTGTGTGTGCGAGAGTGGCCCATGACGGATTCCGAACGTATCTACGCACACTAATGATCATTTACTTCGCACACAACCACACGTCCACACCGTGTAACGAGTATAAGACATCAAATTGCGTATACGCGACTCTTTATTAAATCACCGCCTTCAATCACCTTAACGAAAATAATTTCATATTAAATAATAAATAATATTGTATTATTAAGTTCAATATTATTAGTCAACAATATACATTTAAGAAAAAAATAAGGGGGGAACGTCCGTATCAAAAATATATCGGGGGGAAATGTCTGGGGGAAAATGTCCATTTACCAATTAAAATATTTTTCCAAGTACAGTTTAAAAAGAATTCGGTAATATTAATATTTTGGTAGTATATTTTGAATAATATGAATCTATATTAAAAATGTACACAATAGGTAATTTTCTTAATATCAGCTATAGTAATTAAATATTCTAGTACGAACAAATGAACAATCATAACTACGTAGTACGTACTAAAGTAACTACGAAAAATAATGAATAAATACATATCTTAATATCAACAGTTGTAACTTGTAACTAATCACTAGTAACTAACAGGACGGATGGACTTCACGAGGACATAGGTTTTCTAAACTTAGTTCTAAAATCCTTAAATAAATAAGAAACACTTAATAATGTTTAAAACAAATTGAGTAAAAATATTACTTTAAATAAATGTATAATAAACATTTCCTAAATAAAATATCTGACACAGAGCACTACACGCACATACGCACACGCACGCACACGCATGCGCCCACAAACACACACACAAAGTGGTTCAAAATACTGTTTTTAGGTACCGAGTCTACGCGGAATGGATTTATTATCTTGACACGTATACCTGGATAACAAAATACGAAACCTACCCTTGGCGGTTCGCCGCCTGTCTGCCGCCAGTGATGTTTGTTCACCTGCCTATATAATATACATTTGTATTTGTTCTGTCACAGACGTTTCAGAGAAACATCACACAATACACTAAAAACCCATTTAAAATTACAGAGTTCAGTATTATGAGGGGTTTGATATGTTATCTTAATTTATGTAAAATATATTTCAAAACCATTTCGAAATGTATATTGTGCTTAGTATTTTTTGTTCGTGTAATCATTTGCCGAGTAAACAGAAAAAAAACTTAAAGATAAAACTCAAATTTTTATATTCTGCTATTACGTCATATAATATAATATGTTAAAATATAATATATAAATTCACATATTTTTACAAAAACAACATAATGTAATCTGGTTTTTAAATTAATATTAAAAGGCATTAATGACAAAAAAAAAAATTAAAATTATTTCGAAAATTGTGTATGAATGTATGATAATATGTATAATATTAATGACTTTAATATTTAGAAAATATTTAATACAATTATGTAATTCTTTTTAAAATTAAAAATTAAAATGTATAAACAAATGTGACAAATGGTATTAAATATTTATGTGAATAATATCAATATAAAATATAATTACATAATATGATTAATATTTATGATATATACATATAACTGTAGCTCTACTGGCTCTAGTGCGAATAACGGATGATCAATTGTTTTTGTATAATAACTCAGTGGCGTCATTACAGTTTTTATTAGACTAAGGCAACTTTTCACTGCTTTTCCGACTCAATATTTTTTTCACTCAGATTCTCATAGCATAGTTCCATAGTAGTTAAGGGAGGGTGTGTGGTGTTGGAAATGTGCTGACTTAAGGTTGATATAAATACTAGACTGGGGTTAATGCCCCAGTTGCCCCCCCCCCCCCCCAAAGGACGCCACTGTAATAACTTATTATTTTAATAATAAGTTTTGTTCCCGAAAAAACTATAGACAGTATTATATTTCACTAACTATTATTACCTATCTATATATACATTACTATATACTATAATACTATATACATTTATACCTACCTATTTATCAAGTGAAACCGGGCAATAGCGATAGATATTCTCTACTCGCATGTCGGTTGAGTGTTGACCGACCGGGGCGCAGAACTTCTCCACCCCAGGAAATGGTACCCAAACAGCTCCCTAAGCCCTGCCCGCATTAAACGCGCACCCACTTGCATAAACTTTGTATCGATTTGTCATCATCGTGTCGTGTTCGCTGGTTGTCGCTGTACTTAAAGCTGTTCTGCCTGATGGGCGTGACGTTCGTTTTCGAAGTGATCTCGTGAGCGGTCGAGGCGTCCGCTTACTACTGGTACGCTACGGACGCTATCAACTCACTCCGCGGCGTGTTCGTGTTCTTCATATTCTGCTGGAAGCGTTCGGTGCTCAACTTGCTCCTGGCTCGGGCGCCCGAGCCGGCTCGCGAGCGGTTCGTCCGAGCTTTCGGCGTCCGCGAGCCGCACCGGTACCCGAGCTTCTCGTCGTCGTGCCAGCCCGACAACTTTGGCACCGCCGTCAACACCAGCACGCGGACGCACATTAGCGCCACGACGTCCGCGCAGACGGCCAACGGATTGCAGCTGTCGCAGTTCGGCAGCTCGGCGTCCTTCGCGCCGACGGCGGCAAGGAGGGATTCGTCGGGGCGACGGTGATGACACGATCCTTCGACTAACTGCGATATATAGAGAGGACTCGTCGTCACGACACGATCGGCGGGCGTGCGAGAGGTTTCTCTCAAAATGTGTACAGCGCGTGTAGTTAATGTATGCGTGGATAGTCTACGATATGACGTATTGTATTTGTAAGTGGCATCGAAGAGCATGTTATAGACTGGTTTCCACAAAGAAAATGGAGGTTGTAGTGTTTATAAACATAGCCCCTAATATTAATATTAAACAATAATCATTTTTTTTACAGTGTGGCTCGATAAAAATAGGTGCATAAATTTATTGTGTTCCGTAATTGGCCAAATTGTGGGTGCATATGTAACTTCATTAAGTCCACCTGTAAGACCATCATAGTACATAGTTTTAGGGAAACCAATCTATCCTCGCTTTGAATTCGTCTATATCTTAGTTTGTCGCCACCGTTCAGAGGCCCGCCGATGATCATATTGAGGTAGGTGGGAGGGCATGCCGTCTCCACTGTCTACTGTACACGTGTACAAGGGTCGCTACCACTCATAACATTAGGAATTTACGATTTCGGCTCGTAACCATTATCCTACAACATTATATAATATCCATTATATCTGATAATTCGACCTTAGATGCCAATTATTTTCTATACGCGTACAACCCACCCTAACCGTTTATATATTTATGCTTATATGAAATAAAAATCTTGTGTTGTTTATTTTTTTCTGTGGAATGCGATATTTTTCTTTTAAGCAGATCACGTGTGTATGTATTTGACCCCCCGTCGGTTAGGTCCGTCCGTACACCCGGCTATTCCCACCATCTGCGCCAGACCCTCATCAACTGTCACGATCACACGATGTACTCGGCCGGCAGGACACTAACATATACGATTTATATGGTTTTGGGTTTTTGACCATTTATGGTCGTATAGTTTCGATATTGTTATTTTTCTAGAAGTTTCAACATATTTTTCGACACGATACGATCGCCCGCCGGGGGTTATCTCCGTCTGACCCAACTGATTTAAAACGTCTGCAAGTGGTCCATATATCATGTGCCGATACGACACATTTACACACTTTATAGGACTCGTGTATACATATATATGTATTTTTTTCTTATTATATTATATATTTTATAAATTGATTTAACTTATTTCTCGACATCAAAGGTTTTTATATTTTCCTTAACATTTTCTAAACACGTTTTATGAATATTTTTTATAATGGCTACCCCTGTAAGACCATAAATAATTTACCCGTGACAGCGGTACGGTGAATTATTCTAACGTGTAACTTTTTCATTCGAGTCCTAAGAGCACGTATTTTAAACACCACCAATGTATTAAAATGTTTATAGGAATTTTGTTTGTCTACTCTCTGAGAGCACACACTTCATAATATATGTATAAAACGAACAAACTATTTTATAATTCTCTGGGTCTTTCACGTTTTAAAAAGCATACTTATATTTTGTGGCATAAACTTGAAAAACTAAATAGATGACTTATGTTACGCATAATGTGTTATATTTCTGATCGGTGTTCCCAATGATTAGACCAAGGGGAAATCATGCATCGGTGTTTTCGCAATTTGTTTAGGGCCAGCTTCACTTTACTTACAAAATTCAATCATTCGTATTGACCAATCTACATTTCAAATGAACACATATAAATTCTTCATCTCATTAATCTTGATTTATAAGAAATACAAAGCAGACGGGACAGTAAAAAAATTAAATTCCTTATACTTAGTTTCGCGTTCAACGGGAGGAGATATTATACAATTATCTAATTTCCATAATGCGTACTACTGCGCGTATTG
>NC_042496.1:20676681-20677594 GCF_005508785.2 Acyrthosiphon pisum
CAGGGCGCAGGCCAATGGGAAGTATTTAAAAAATAAGGGGGGGTTCCCGCACAACCCTGAACCCCCCCCCAAATGAACGGCCCTGTCGTAATATACTAATATAGTAATATATTAACGGGCTCGTCACGCGTAATTAATAGTTCAAAATATCCCGACGGCGGCGGGAATGGCCGGTTTTCACCCGCCGCGGCGGGATGTATGGGTTTATTCAAGACATTTCGATTACTGTGCCTCGATATTGTCCGGCGACAAAAATAAATATAAAATACCGTTGTCGCCGGAGTCGGTATCGACTATCGAACAATTTCGCTAATTGCAGTTGTGTTCTACGTTTCTATATTGTATAAAATGTATTCATTATCTATTTATTTAAAAATGCCGAAAATTAATTCCAAATCGTCGAGATTTCATAATTTTGTTTGAAACATTGATTATCCAGTGCAATGCCAAATTACTAGATATGTTTCCAAATCATTTCATGTTCACCTAGTTAGTACTTGGTTTCTATAATATCTACCCATAATGAGCATAAACATCCGCTCCCTAATAATTACTAATTAGTATACAATAACTATACAATTATTTATTACAATATTTATTATATTATATATATACCAACCTGCATTATTTTTATATTCTAAACCAACAGCTTCATCATCATGTTCTTCAAAGTCTAATTGATTAAATACAAACTGATCTTGATTTTTAAGTTCTTTAAGCTCTTCGCGAATCCGTCTTTTTTTACTGGTTTGACTTAAACAACTCATGTTTTTAATGTTAAGGCAAAATCATATAATATATACCTATATACTTCACTTCTCGTCACTTTTAGTCCACTGTGGACGTGCGACTGCGACTATTATAATATAATATTATTATTTATAAATTAAACTATTAAAATATTACTCAAATT
>NC_042496.1:20677694-20681735 GCF_005508785.2 Acyrthosiphon pisum
GCCAAACGAATAACAATGTGATTACTTCCCGGTCTAGTTCGTGGATATACGTCTCACCACGGCTAGCGATGTAATATATGTCATATATGACCTATTGTTTTGGCGGGATACGACACGTTTTGATTTGCGCGCAATAACAATACTATCTCTTCTCTCTGGCGCTTCGGGCTCTCGGCAAACATATTTTATAACAATATATATATATTATATTACTTAAAATCAAATATAGCTGAACCTAGTTTAATGTCTTTTACTTTTAAAAACAGATAAACAACAGTCAACAGCAGTAGCGTTGTAGCTGGAGCTCAATCAAGGTGGGGAGTGAGGGGTTATTTAAAAGTTGTAGGTATAATACACCACAATTTTATTCAGGATATAATCGTGAACATCACCAATAAAAAATTCCAAGAACGGGTCATACACCCATGCACCCCCTCAGGTACGCCAGTGGTCAACAGGGCAATAAATAATTACTTCCTGAATTGATAATGATTACTTTAATTTTTGATATAAAACTCTAATTTTTAAAAGCACTAAATTAGAATCTATTGTCAATCTGACCATTTATTATTTACAAATGAAGACAGTAATATAATTAAGGTTATACCTATAAATACAAACTAAAACACTCCACGTTTCCACCGACCGCCAAATTCTGTGTAATAAAAACTCATGTTAAATTACATGTCAAAACTCAAAACCGCCACTAGTCTGTGGTACAAGACGTGAACAACTCTTGCTCCTATAGCTGTTAATATATACGTTATAGTGACTAGTGACTACTCGCTTTTTTTACTTGATAATAATCATGATAAATTATTATTCGAATTCGTAGTGATTACCACAGAAGAGTTTATAGTCTGTTTACATGTTGTCCATACGACATACATTCATAAATATCAGAGCCGATCTACGGTCATAATATTAGGGGGGGGGGGGGCATTATATATTCTTGATGAGGCCATTTTATGCAAAACAATTTTTTTTAGCGAGAAGCTAATATAATAATTGTTGTACTGCGAAAGTGAGTAATTATTAAACCCGGTGCATTGTTCATAAAACGGTTATTTTTAGGCATCGCGTCATGGGCCACGGCGGCCTTATCTATTATCACCGCGGTAGATCATCCGTTCAATAACAAGTTGTAAATTAATTGTGTCACGCTTCCAGCGACGACTATTATATTAATTTATGATGTGATTTGTGTTCGGGCAATAATATTATATTATAATATATAGGTTAGGGCTTTAAGCGATAATCGATGTATCATACACGAATTAAAATAATATAATGGTAACCCATACGAATTATATTATTTATTTATAGTAAAATGCGAATCCCGCATATTATATAATATATTATATTATATTATATTATAATATAATATATATATAGCGCACTATGCGCCTATACCGTAAATAATGTGGACGAAATTTTAATAAGCATGAAATAAATACTTAAACGAATACATTAACAATACGATTCTAATTTAATGTGTGGCTACTGTTAACTTGGTAACCTATTATTAATGCTTATAGATTTAGGTTTAATAAGCATTATTTATGATACTCTATTTTAATGTTAGTCATTGTAATTTTATTAAGCGTTTAATACAAATTAACTTTTTAACATTTATAATCTAACCTAAATCAAGTGTTTATATAGCACTAAGTATTTACTTTAAAATAAACGTTTAAAAATAAATACTTCATCTAGAACTATTGAATCTTATTTTTCGAACCTTTCAAATTCAAGTCAACTTAAACGTTTATATTAGTTTTAACATTGGAAAATGTTATGTGGGTTAGTAGTTGTTATACGGGCAATGAACGAGGTGGTGACAAAATATGGGCCGTCCATAGCGTGCCAGCTGGTGGACAACACTTCAGGTGGTGTCATAAACATTTTTTTGCCCATATACATAACCATCGCAAAGGCAGAGGCTGAAGAATATAATATGGGAAAATTACCTATATCTTTAATTTTTCGCGGAAAAACTAATGGCCGGTTTATTATAGACTTTGAATAAAGTCTATAATAAATCTGGTTAAGGAAAAAATATTTAACAATAATTTCCTGCTTAACTTGTAATAAAAAAAAAAATATATACATATATAGAAATGAGTTTCAATTTATTTTTATTTTAAGGTTATATATTAATTATAATAATAATACATATTAGGTATCTGATAGGAAAAAAAAATAGAAAATAATATAAGTATAATATGCACATATAGGTATATAAGTATTCTATACTTATTAGAATTATCTGATATGCTTAACATAGGTATAAGATTGTTTCAAATAAAAAACATTTTATTTTATATTTAGGCATACATATTATATTATTTCTAAATAATATTTTTCAAAGTATAACTATATATATATATTTTTTTATAGGAATCTTAGCGGAAAATGGAAATGTTTTATTTAGTCGCCACAATATATAATAATAATAATAATAATAATAATTATTATTATTATTAGGTAAAAATCTACTATTTAGATTTAAAAGAAAAAAAGAGTCTTCAGTGTTCTAAATAATAATAATATTTTATTTACACAAAATTAATAGGTACCACATTTAAGCGTTAAATTTGGATAACATTTTTTTTTTCCAGTGTAGAGTGTTTTTTTGATCCCACGCGGAGTCATCACCGGTATAGCTAGATTGCACGTTATCTGAAAATATGAGTAATTTTATAGTAATTCTATAGCGATTTTATTTATACATTAAGACTTACGTAGTGCATCACCACCGCTTGCGAATTGACCGGATATCAGGTCAAGAACAGGCGGGATATACCAATCCGGCGTCATTCGTTGTCCGTCCTGCGTATAATAATCGGGCGACATCCACGGAAATCTCTGGCCGGGATCAAACCCTAACGATTCTTGCACGACCTCGACCTCTACCTTTGGTTTGACTATGTGTAGCGTATATAGTGAGCCGGATTGTAAGTCTCTGGAAATAATTGTGGTGACTAAAAATAATAAATATATTTTAATTTTAATTTAAATAGAGTGGTATAAAACTTACCACACATCGAGACTTGTGAACATAGTTGAAAAATGAGCACTCCTCTGACGAAATATTAATATATGGTTATTGCACGTTCGTAAATGCTTAACTCCAAAGACTTACTGATGGAGAAGTGTTAGCCATCAGAACACCGTATGTAGGCGTATAAAATATCCTCGCCCCGCTTCTTGTCACAGCGCGAATGAGCGGGAGTTTTTAAAAAAGAATAATAATAATAATAATAATAATAATGTTGCCAAGACCTCGGTATAATATATCAGATAAGTATGTATGAAGATAAGGGTAAGTATAAGATAAGATAAGATAATGATGATAAGATAAAGATAATATAAAATATGATAAAGGATGGATGATAAATACGATTATTCGTTATCCACTACACAATGTAATAATATAACGTTCTACATCATAATAATAATAAAAAAATATACGAAATACTATTTTATTTCAAGCCTACTTAATTACCTATAATATGTATCACCGTAAATGATTGCATTACTGTATGTGATATGGTATTTACCCCTAAAGATAAAAATAATGAAACCGCTTTACGTGTGTGTTATATATATATATATATATATATTTGAATAAATTGTGATTTTTTCCCGCCACACACAATACCGTTTACATTTTAACAGATTATACAATAACAATAATAATGGTGATAGTAATAATAACAATTACGATAGTGATAACAATAATAATAATAATAATAATTGTGATAATGATAACAATTTTTTTTTTTTTATGATTATTCAATCAATTCGATAATGTCCATGTGCGACAAGGTTTTTAGATTATAGAGGTTGCCTCATAATCATGTAAACAAAACCAAAACCCCGCACGCCGCAGCTTATCTAGTGACGTCATTGTAGTATACGATTACCGGCGGATAGCTGTGTCGCATTGGAATTGTAATAGAGAAGGTGAAAAATTAATATTTTTGATTAACTGACCTAGGTACTTGAATCAAATTCAAAAATAATTATTAAATTGTT
>NC_042496.1:20681835-20682686 GCF_005508785.2 Acyrthosiphon pisum
AAAGCCATTTCGAAATGTATATTGTGCTTAGTATTTTTTGTCCGTGTAATCATTTGCCGAGTAAACAGAAAAAAAACATAAAAGATAAAACTCAAATTTTTATATTCTGCTATTACGTCATAATATAATATAATATGTTTAAATATAATATATAAATTCACATATTTTTACAAAAACAACATAATGTAATCTGGTTTTTAAATTAATATTAAAAGGCATTAATGACAAAAAAAAAAAAATTAAAATTATTTCGAAAATTGTGTATGAATGTATGATATGTATAATATTTATGACTTTAATATTTAGAAAATATTTAATACAATTATGTAATTCTTTTTAAAATTAAAAATTAAAATGTATAAACAAATGTGACAAATGGTTTTAAATATTAATGTATAATAATATCAATATAAAAAAAAATTACATAATATGATTAATATTTATGATATATACATATAACTGTAGCTCTACTGGCTCTAGTGCGAATAATGGACGATCAATTGTTTTTGTATAATAACTCAGTGGCGTCATTTCAGTTTTTATTAGACTAGGGCAACTTTTCACTGCTTTTCCGAGTCAACATTTTTTTCACTCAGATTCTCATAGCATAGTGCCATAGTAGTTAAGGGAGGGTGTGTGGTGTTGGTAGATGTGCTGACTTAAGGTTGATATAAATACTAGACTGGGGTTAATGCCCCAGTTTCCCCTCCCCGAAAGGACGCCACCGTAATAACTTATTATTTTAATAATAAGTTTTGTTCCCGAAAAAACTATAGACAGTATTATATTTCACTAACTATTATTACCTATCTATATATACATTACTATATACTATATATTATATACATTTA
>NC_042496.1:20685130-20686007 GCF_005508785.2 Acyrthosiphon pisum
TAACATTTTCTAAACACGTTTTATGAATATTTTTATAATGGCTACCCCTGTAAGACCATAAATAATTTACCCGTGACAGCGGTACGGTGAATTATTCTAACGTGTAACTTTTTCATTCGAGTCCTAAGAGCACGTATTTTAAACACCACCAATGTATTAAAATGTTTATAGGAATTTTGTTTGTCTACTCTCTGAGAGCACACACTTCATAATATATGTATAAAACGAACAAACTATTTTATAATTCTCTGGGTCTTTCACGTTTTAAAAAGCATACTTATATTTTGTGGCATAAACTTGAAAAACTAAATAGATGACTTATGTTACGCATAATGTGTTATATTTCTGATCGGTGTTCCCAATGATTAGACCAAGGGGAAATCATGCATCGGTGTTTTCGCAATTTGTTTAGGGCCAGCTTCACTTTACTTACAAAATTCAATCATTCGTATTGACCAATCTACATTTCAAATGAACACATATAAATTCTTCATCTCATTAATCTTGATTTATAAGGAAATACAAAGCAGACGGGACAGTAAAAAAATTAAATTCCTTATACTTAGTTTCGCGTTCAACGGGAGGAGATATTATACAATTATCTAATTTCCATAATGCGTACTACTGCGCGTATTGCACAACATACTGATATCTAAAACTATGAGAACGTGAAGCGAGATGAGTATTATAAAATATAGATACCATCAAATAACGATTTTACCATGTCAAGAATTTAATTGTCTGTATAAATATATCAGTATATTTTATGTTTAATATATTCAAGATCGGTGTACTATTATGTTACCATCATTCCTGAAAAAAGCAGTAAAATAAAACGACTTTGGGCCATCACAAAACCACCTAATTGAAAACGTCT
>NC_042496.1:20686107-20691186 GCF_005508785.2 Acyrthosiphon pisum
GCAATATAATATCATTCCAATGGCAGGATACATTAGGACCAGTTTTATAATGTTTTCGGCCACAATAATGATAATTTATTGTCGACCCTTGTCATACCAAATCACCGACAGAGCGTCGCCACTAGTAAGTACCTATTTATCGTCGAATCAATCTATACATTAAATTGTATTTAGTCGCAGACAGTTCAAAGAAACTAACATAATGCACAAAATAAAAATATTATAAATGGAAATGAACATTTTCAGAAATGGTCCCCCCAGGCAGCAGTAAATAAGGTTACCGTACCTATATCAAATGTAAAAGCATTCCAATACTTCCATTGTGGCTTAGTATATGTATTTTTATAATTTCGTTAAATAAAGAATAGATATACACGTAAAAATAACGATACCTACAAATGTTACTTGTTCGTTATCACCCAGCCATCGTCTGTACTAAATGGCGCCTTTGACCTCTCCTTGGGCATTTTTAACTGTAATGTATGCATATAGGTACTTTATCATGCATATGGCTTATAATATGAATAGACAATAGTATAAAATATTTTATAATAATAATAATAATAATAACAATAATATTTTAATATTTACTTTAAAAATAAATTTACTATAAAAATACTTTTTTTCAATAATGTTTTTGTTGTGAAAATGTAATGCTAGTATTATATAGTGCGGGAAATGACTCATTTATTTTATTTGGAATATTTATTCTATTTTTTTGAGTTTTCATAAATTGTCATTTATATAATTTATTAATAGGTTACAGAACATACAATAAACAATTATTTCGAAAGTGTTACTTATCAAAAAAAAAACATCATAATAGTTTCTAAGTTTTAATAATTCAATAATTCATATCGTTGATGACTCGGCAATACAACGTATCTCGATTTTGGTTATTGTTTAGACGAGGTTTTTAACCGTTTCATTTCAACACCAACCATGATTACCATCAAATTTTAGTAAAGACGATAACACGTGATAACAACTCTGGATTATTATAAAATCGAGGTAAGTTGTATTACCGCGTCATCAACGATATGTTAAATAATATTTAAACATATTCAATGACAGGTATTGTCAGGTATACACCTATAATATACAAATTGTCGATTGCATACTCCTACCCGTAAACAGTATAATAACTATATGTACTATGTGCCTACTAATAAGTACTAAGTTATTACTTATATTATTACTTATTACTAATAACTAATAAGTTATGCCTCAACTTTTTTGACGTAGGTACACCGATTGTTTTCGGTGTAGTATAGGACATTACAATCAAACTTGAGGAAGTATGTTTAATTTACTACAGCTTTTGGTAGTTTTTATAGGTGATGCATACAAGAATATATTTCGTTTTTCTCGATTTATTGACAATATGTGCGTGTGTGTGCGAGAGTGGCCCACGACGGATTCCGAACGTATCTACGCACACTAATGATCATTTACTTCGCACACAACCACACGTCCACACTGTCTGACGAGTATAAGACATCAAATTACCTATACGCGACTACTTATTAAATCACCGCCTTAACGAAAATAATTTCATATTAAATAATAAATAATATTGTATTATTAAATTCAATATTATTAGTCAACAATAAACGTTTAAGAAAAAAATAAGAGGAGAGTGTCCGTCTCAAAAAATTATGGGGGAAATGTCTGGGGGGAAAATGTCCATTTACCAATTAAAATATTTTTCCAAGTACAGTTTAAAAAAAATTCGGTAATATTAATATTTTGGTAGTATATTTTGAATAATATGAATCTATATTCAACATTTACACAATAAGTAATTTTCTTAATATCAGCTATAGTAATTAAATATTCTAGTACGAACAAATGAACAATCATAACTGCGTAGTACGTACTAAAGTAACTATGAATAATAATGAATAAATACATATCTTAATATCAACAGTTGTAACTTATAACTGTTAATCACTAGTACCTAACTAACAGGACGGATGGACTTCACGGGGACATAGGTTTTCTAAACTTAGGTCTAAAATCCTTAAATAAATAAGAAACACTTAATAATGTTTAAAACAAATTGAGTAAAAATATTACTTTAAATAAATGTATAATAAACATTTTCTAAATAAAATATCTGACACAGACCTCTACACACACATACGCACACGCACACGCACGCGCCCACACACACACACAAAGGGCCCGTTCAAAACTGTTTTTAGGTACCGAGTCGACGCCGAATAGATCTTGACACGTATACCTGGATAATAAAATATGAAACCTACCCTTGGCGGTTCGCCGCCTGTCTGCCGCCAGTGATGTTTGTCCACCTGCCTATATAATATACATTTGTATTTGTTCTGTCACAAACGTTTTAGAGAAACATTACACAATACACTAAAAACCCATTTAAAATTACAGAGCAGTATTATGAGGGGTTTGATATGTAATCTTAATTTATGTAAAATTGATTTCAAAACCCTTTCGAACTGTATATTGTGGCTTAGTATTTTTTTGTCCGTATAATCATTTGCCGAGTAAACAGAAAAAAAACTTAAAGATAAAAACCAAATTTTTATATTCTGCTATTACGTCATATAATATATATTTAAATATAATATATAAATTCACATATTTTACAAAAACAACATAATGTAATCTGGTTTTTAAATTAATATTAAAAGGCATTAATGACAAAAAAAAATTTTAATTATTTAGAAAATTGTGTATGATATGTATGATATTAATGACTTTAATATTTAGAAAATATTTAATACAATTATGTAATTCTTTTTAAAATTAAAATTAAAATGTATAAACAAATGTGACAATTGGTATTAAATATTAATGTATAATAATATCAATATAAAATATAATTACATAATATGATTAATATTTATGATATAATATATATTATACATATAACTATAGCTCTACTGGCTCTAGTGCGAATAATGGATGATCAATTGTTTTTGTACAATAACTCAGTGGCATCATTACAGTTTTTATTAGACTAGGGCAACTTTTCACTGCTTTTCCGACTCAACATTTTTTTCACTCAGATTCTCATAGCATAGTGCCATAGTAGTTAAGGGAGGGTGTGTGGTGTTGGTAGATGTGCTGACTTAAGGTTGATATAAATACTAGACTGGGGTTAATGCCCCAGTTTCCCCTCCCCGAAAGGACGCCACCGTAATAACTTATTATTTTAATAATAAGTTTTGTTCCCGAAAAAACTATAGACAGTATTATATTTCACTAACTATTATTACCTATCTATATATACATTACTATATACTATAATATTATATACATTTATACCTACCTATTTATCAAGTGAAACCGGGCAATAGCGATAGATATTCTCTACTCGTATGCCGGTTGAGTGTTGACCGAGCGGGGCGCAGAACTTCTCCACCCCAGGAAATGGTACCCAAACAGCTCCCTAAGCCCTGCCCGCATTAAACGCGCACCCACTTGCATAAACTTTGTATCGATTTGTCATCATCGTGTCGTGTTCGCTGGTTGTCGCTGTACTTAAAGCTGTTCTGCCTGATGGGCGTGACGTTCGTTTTCGAAGTGATCTCGTGAGCGGTCGAGGCGCCCGCTTACTACTGGTACGCTACGGACGCTATCAACTCACTCCGCGGCGTGTTCGTGTTCTTCATATTCTGCTGGAAGCGTTCGGTGCTCAACTTGCTCCTGGCTCGGGCGCCCGAGCCGGCTCGCGAGCGGTTCGTCCGAGCTTTCGGCGTCCGCGAGCCGCACCGGTACCCGAGCTTCTCGTCGTCGTGCCAGCCCGACAACTTTGGCACCGCCGTCAACACCAGCACGCGGACGCACATTAGCGCCACGACGTCCGCGCAGACGGCCAACGGATTGCAGCTGTCGCAGTTCGGCAGCTTGGCGTCCTTCGCGCCGACGGCGGCAAGGAGGAATTCGTCGGGGCGACGGTGATGACACGATCCTTCGACTAACTGCGAGATATAGAGAGGACTCGTCGTCACGACACGATCGGCGGGCGTGCGAGAGGTTTCTCTCAAAATGTGTACAGCGCGTGTAGTTAATGTATGCGTGGATAGTCTACGATATGACGTATTGTATTTGTAAGTGGCATCGAAGAGCATGTTATAGACTGGTTTCCACAAAGAAAATGGAGGTTGTAGTGTTTATAAACATAGTCCCTAATAATAATATTAAACAATAATCATTTTTTTTACAGTGTGGCTCGATAAAAATAGGTGCATAAATTTATTGTGTTCCGTAATTGGCCAAATTGTGGGCGCATATGTAACTTCATTAAGTCCACCTGTAAGACCATCATAGTAGGTACATAGTTTTAGGGAAACCCATCTATCCTCGCTTTGAATTCGTCTATATCTTAGTTTGTAGCCACCGTTCAGAGGCCCACCGATGATCATATTGAGGTAGGTGAGGGGCATGCCGTTTCCGCTGTCTACCGTACACGTGTACAAGGGTCGCTACCACTCATAACGTTAGGAATTTACAATTTCGGCTCGTAACCATTATCCTACAACATTATATAATATCCATTATATCTGATAATTCGACCTTAGACGCCAATTATTTTCTATACGCGTACAACCCACCCTAACCGTTTATATATTTATGCTTATATGAAATAAAAATCTTGTGTTGTTTATTTTTTTCTGTGGAATGCGGTATTTTTCTTTTAAGCAGATCACATGTGTATGTATTTGACCCCCCGTCGGTTAGGTCCGTCCGTACACCCGGCTCTTCCCACCATCAGCGCCAGACCCTCATCAACTGTCACGATCACACGATGTACTCGGCCGGCAGGACACTAACATATACGATTTATATGGTTTTGGGTTTTTGACCATTTATGGTCGTATAGTTTCGATATTGTTATTTTTCTAGAAGTTTCAACATATTTTTCGACACGATACGATCGCCCGCCGGGGGTTATCTCCGTCTGACCCAACTGATTTAAAACGTCTGCAAGTGGTCCATATATCATGTGCCGATACGACACATTTACACACTTTATAGGACTCGTGTATACATATATATGTATTTTTTTCTTATTATATTATATATTTTATAAATCGA
>NC_042496.1:20691286-20692587 GCF_005508785.2 Acyrthosiphon pisum
TAAAATTTACTCTCTTCAAATATTAATGATCTCTACTCACTCAAGCAGCTCACATTTAGCTGTGTTGGTTTGAAGATTAGAGTGAATTGAACTATTAACAAATTATTCTTATACTAACTTTGTTAATTTCTCAATTCACTTTAATTTTTGATTATTGCATAACAGTTTTTACATTATGGTAATTTATAATAATATCTTATGTATTTAATTAACTTCTATCATTAGTATTAGTTTAATTTTATATATTTTATCACTTTTTTTTTAAACTATAGTTAATTTTAATTAATATTTTGTGTAATGTACTAATGTATTAGCCTTATGTTCGATAGACTTATGGTCAAACGACAAATATTAATGTCATCTACCTACTCATAATTTTTAATTATTGTTTTATATCATTTTTTTAATTTTCTTTGTAAATATAATTAATTATTATAAAGAAGAATTACTTGTGTTTAAATTCATCCATGTTTCATGAAGTTTCTCTATTGGGTATCAATTTATAAAAATGATACAATAGCGGAATTGTCATAGAAATATGCATTGAAATATTTCAACTCAATATCTCTATTTAAACTCATCAAATTTAAGCATTAAATTTTGGATCATAGTATCTGGTTGGCAACTTTTGGAATAATTAATTATCAAAATAATTAATTTGGACATCAAGCAGCTTTGTATTTCATATTTATACTAATTATTTGTTAATATTTTACAGGGAATTACAGGTGTAGAGATGCATCTTCTGATCAAATATTGCGTATATTTATTAAAATAATCTATTACATCAGGATTCAGGAAAGATTTATTTTAGTTTATCCTTATACAAATAAATTCTAACTAATTATGTGTTTATATTTTATAGTCTTTTAGTGATGCATCTTTTTGAATAATATGTATAGCTACAAAAATTTTACGGAAATTTGTCAACATCAAATTGCATCGTCGTTTTGGTTCTTTCTGAAACTTTATAGGTAAGCCATCTTGATTTATTGTGCATTCGGTGCTTTACAAAGCTGTATTTTCATATATAAACTAATCACGTTTTAATATTATGTTTCAGGCTATCGTATATAGTGGTACATCGTTGAATATTATGTAAATATACACATACATAACGGACATTAACTTGACACTTTCATCAAATTTTACACCCCAACGTGATCCCACAGTCATCCAAAACCTTCTTGGGGTGAGTCTTCTTGATTTATTATAATATTCGTTAACTATATTTTAGTAGAAAATGTTCAAATTTTACGCTTTTAGTGATGTCCCTTTCATACATATTGTTTATATTATGG
>NC_042496.1:20693457-20697113 GCF_005508785.2 Acyrthosiphon pisum
AGCTTCTATTTTAAAGCGATTTTTCCAAAAATTGTTTTAGTACCTACCTACTTTAATTGGTGGTATCTTGTTTTCCGGAGCTTCTCATACTTCTATGGTGCTAATTTCTAATTTACTCGTTTAATTAAATCAACTAGAGAAGATCCCCAGCCTCAGGGATTGTCTTCTAAGGACACCAATGCGTTCATATAACAATTTAATTTATCAATTCATTTTTGTAATTGTTTGAATTCTTCGGTTATCACTGATAGTTTGTATAAGCCTCGAGTATGTGACTATGATTAAGCACCTTTTTATTGTTATACCTGACATTCAATCATTAACACATTTTTATATGTTTAATATTTAAAAATAGATTTTTTAAATGTTTGTCTAAATGTATAATATGGGTTATCCGAGTATATTAGATTAAGCTTATGCATATCGTATAGAAAATAAATACTTAAATTGAAATCTAGAGAACTGAGAAAGTAGGTATAATATTTATGATAGGTAGTTTAATATTTAAGTCACCTTTTATTACCGCGTATTTACTTTTATTGACTCTGGTTCTATGTAGAAAAGTTTGTTTGAATTCATCTAAAAAGGTATTAATATCAATTCGGGGAAATCTGTAAATTCCATAAACTGTGAAGTTTGATTTTCCCTTTTTACAATTTTTTTCTAGACTTAACATAAAATTAGTGTTTAAATCAGTTACTTGTATATTTATGATTGAATTATTCATAAAAGCAATTATTCCATCCTTTTGGTTTATGTAGTTTGTAGTCTTGAACATAATATAGTTTGGAATTTTAAATTGATTGTCATTTAGATTATGTAAGCATAGCCAAGATTCGGTTAAAATAATTGTATCAAAAATAATTGTTTGATTAGATAATATTATGCAAAATAAATCAAACGTTTATTATAAATATTTATTGCTGATGTAGAATTATGTCTTTCAAATAATACTGTCTATTTATTACAGGTTATCAGTATAAATACCCTATATAATAATCTATACATATTTAATATGATACTGAGATTAATATTCTTTTAAGGCTCTGTCAAACTGAACGCTTTACAACGCACGTTAAAGCGGTAAATGGCTCGTTCGCGTGGTGCAGTCACGCGCATGAATAACGCCGCGTCGTAACAAATTACAAAATCACGTGAAGTGAAAATATCGCTTTCTGTTTGACAGAGCCAAGCTCGCTAATTTTTCAGTCTCAGTTCATTATTTTAATATATAGGTACCTATTATACAATGGTCTAACAAAAAATGACTACTCTTGTTTATAATATCGTCCTTGTTTTTATGGTCTATACAAGAGAGATATCTGTGCATATTTAAAAGATATCACTCTGTATAGGTAGGTACCATAGAAACAGGCATTGAATACATTTTTATTTCAAGTCGGCGCATCGAGTTATAGTTTCAGCGTTAAAATTTTAAGGTTTTACAGATATTTATGGAATCGATTATATGATTATTATAAATATTTATTGCTGATGTACAATTATATCTTTTAAATAATACTGTCTATTTGTTACAGGTCATCAGTATAAATACCATATATTATAATCTATATAATATGATACTTAGTTTGATTAATATTATTTAAGTTTGCTAATTTGCAGTGCTCAATTTATTACTTTAATGTATACTATACAAAGTTCTAACCAAAAAATGATTACTTTCGTTTAAATGATCGTCCTTGTTTTTGTGGCTTATACAAGCTTTATATCTGTGAATATTTAAAAGATATAAACTTGAATGTCATAGAAATAGGTATTGAATACAATACAATACTATATAAAAAAATTTATTGGCGATGTAGAATCATTTATTTATATATTCATTAAGTCTGCTAATTTTCAGTGCTCAGTTTATTATGTTAATGAATATACAACAAAAGTCTATCCAAAAAATGATTACTTTTGTAATTATTGTCCTTGTTGTTATGGCTATACATGCATATCTGTGCATATTTAAATAATAAGGCATATGATTTACCCATATAAACACGTATTAAATTGTATTGACTTGTACTCAAGTCTGCGCATGGAGTTCAACCTTTCTGTTTTCAATGCTTATTAATATTTTAAAATAAGGTTGAATACAGAATTGATGAATTTTGAGTGTTGAATTCTGCAACTTTTCAAAATAACAAATTTATTTGATTTTGTAAACTTGAACATCTAGCTGAATATGTCTTTACATCATTAACGTTTGTAGGTTGTATGTCTAGGTCCTTGATAATATTTAATTCATTGCCCAAAATATAAAACCTCCAAATATTAATGATATCTACCTACTCATAATTTTTTATTATTGTTTTACATAATTTTTTTTAATTTTATAAGTGAATATAATTAATTATTATTAAAAAGAATTAATTGTGTTGAAATTCATCCATGTTTCTTAAAGATTTCAAAGTGGGTATCGATTTATACAAATGATGCCACTTTGGATTCTTTAAAGAAATAAGCATTGAAATATTTCAACTCAAGTCGGAAAATGGAGTTAATTTAAGGATTACAGTTTGGATCATAGTATCTGGGTATCCAACTTTTTGAATAATTATAATTATCAAAAAAATTAATTTGGCCATCATGCACCTTTGTTTTTTCATATTTATACTAATTATTTGTTAATATTTTACATGGCAAAGTACCGAGGTGCATCTTCTGATCAAATGCTGTGTATTTTTACTAAAATAATCGAGTACATCAGGATTCAGGAAAGATTTACTTTTTTTATTCATACAATCTTCGACTATTATATTTAAACTAATTATGTGGTTATATTTTGCAGTCCATCTTCTATTGATATGTCCATATGAATATGTTAAGCTATAAAGTGCACAAAAATTTGTTAACATCAACATTTGTATTGTCATGTGAATTCCACCTGGAACTTAACAGGTAGTTAAGTCATCTATATATCTATAATAATAACGTATTAAAATGCCCTGAAAATGTGTTATGTAGTCAGTACTTTAAAAAGCTGTATTTTCATATCTAAACTAATTAATTTGTGTTAAAATTTTACAGGCCCATTTTGTAGAGGTGCATCATGCATTGTTGAATATTATGCAAATATATACGTACAAAATTCACTTTTACATCCCAGTAAAAGTCATTCAAAGTCAGTCATTGATGTCATTTAAAACCTTCTGGGTGAGTCAACTTGTTTTATTATAATATTTGATAATTATTTGTTTAAGAAATTTCTCAACTTTTTCACATTCAATGATTGCCCCTCTCGTACAATATTAATTAGAAAAGTGTCTACAAAACAGTATAATATTTTAATTTTATATTTATTTTTTTGATAACCATAGTTAATTTTAATAATGATTTTGTATAATGTTTAGTACATTAGTTATATGTTTGATAGACTTATGTTCTAATTAATACTCGTCGCTCCTTCCTGAGTTAATTGTTTATAATACTACAAAATTACACTGGTTATAGGAAAACAACTACAAGTGTTGATAACTGTAGATTCCTGAAATATCAAAATGACTTGATTTTGTAAACTTGAAGATCCATCTCAATACATCATTAACTCATTAATCTTTACTGATGGTCATATTATGGTTCTTGTATATATTTATTTCATTGGTCATAATATACACTCTCTAAATATTAATGATCTCTACTGACTT
>NC_042496.1:20697163-20706415 GCF_005508785.2 Acyrthosiphon pisum
TTTCGGTTTATGTAGCTTGTAGTCTTAAACATAGTATAATTTGGAATTTGAAATTGATTGTCATTTAGATTATGTAAGCCTAGCCAAGCTTCTGTTAAAATAATTATATCAAAATAAATTGTTTGATAATCTATCTACGATAATACAAAATTGGTCAATATATTTCTTAGCACTTCTTATATATTTAGGTGTATAACATTTGATGACTGATCCCTATTTAATATCGCTTTCGTGTCTTTCCATGTATCATTATAAGTAATTATTTGATTATAGTCTTTGGTAAAATTATTACTAAGTACATTGTCAGCCATCATTACTTCGATAAATAGGTATTATCCATATTAAAATTGGCTTTTCTTTGTAGTATAGTTTTTATTTTCAACGTGATCCATTACTTTTCATTTTCAGTACACAAATATAACATTACCATTATTTTGATGAAACTAAAAACTATACTACAAAGTTAAATACCTAGTGTATAAGAGTAGGAATTCAATGATTATTCAATATTATAAACTGCGTCTTATTTTTTTTTATCTAGTTTTAATAGTATGAAAGAAATGCTGAATTAACAACCCGTACTGTTGTGTTAATGAATACTTAACCTACTTAATGTTATATTATTATGTGATCTATTTATGATTTGAAAGTAAACTATAAATATTGTTATAGTAATTGCCCAATTACCCCTCAAAATTATTTAAATTTAACTCTCCAGCTAAAATTTTACAGATTAAAACAATGGTTGGAAATAACTATAAAGCGTTATACAAATATAGATAATTTATAAGAAACGTAGATCAACGATACTTTTTATTTGTGTCTCTTTGGTCATGTCTTCGTTTTTGCAGAAGATTATGCCATTCCTTGTCTAGATGTATCGGTACCATGTTCATTTACTTTTGATCTAGTCTCCCAAACCGGTTTAATGTTGTAAGCTGTTAAGCTTTCATTAATATATATTCTTGATCCTTTGAATTCAGTTTTTCCTCGCTTCCTAATTAATTTTTCTCTTTTATTTTTTTGAAGAAAATTCTATGATTATTTGAGGTGTTTCCAAATTACGATTTGATAATTTTCGGTATATATTTTCAATAACAAAAAGTTTAATATCAATGTATATAATTCCAGTGATGTCATTAATTTATGTTTTCAAATTTTCATTATTTTCCTTTTTTACACCACTAATTTCTACCAGACACTCTTTCGTTTTGTTCTAATATGTTGATTTTTATTTCTAGATTTTGTATTATGTCGTCTTTTTCTTTTAAAGTTTTCTCGAGTTCTAATATCCGGTTACTTAGGGTTAAGAAAGTTTCATTAGTAGTTATCTGGTTTTAAATAAATTTGTCTAATCTAGTAGTAATCACTGTTCATATAGATATTTGTGTCACTTTTGTTTGTGGTATATTTTTGATGGGCGTACTATCTTCTCTGTCTTGTTAAGGCTTTTATGTGCAGTATTCACAACTGAATGCCATGCCCACCCCTTTTGATTTCATAAAGTCTAAAAATTCCGCATTCATGTTAGAGCATTTCATATGTTATACATGCTTACACGTATTACATTGATTACTGACCTCATTTCGCGAAACCGTCAAATTGCATTTTGAACACGATGTCATAATTGGACAATTAATTAACAAGACACGACTTGGCACAATGAACAACCGAACTGAATTGAACCTTTAATTTTTGAGCAGCTATGTCTTCAATCCTCGGGCCATCACCTTAATTACACCTATGTAAAATATAGTAGGCATGATTTAAAAATGTCCTGTATTTTTAAAAAATAAACGTAGGATAATAGTTCTATCCTTTTTCCGATCTTTTCTAACTTTATGAAATGTTGAGTTTGTTCAGCTATATATGGTATCGATTACATGATTATTAAAATTTTTTATTGCTGATATAGAATCATTTGTTTTATCTTTATAAGTCTGCTAATTTTCAGTGTTAAGTTTATTATGTCGATGTATATTGAACAAAAGTCTAACAAAAGATTTACCATTGTATCGTCCTTGTTTTTATGGCTATACATGAGTGATATCTGTGCATATTTAAATGATATCACTCTGTTATACTATAAGAACAGGTATTGAATACACTACTCAAGTCGGCGTATGGAGTTAGTTTCAGCATTAAAATATAGATTATACAGTATACAGTCTACAGTATCTTGGTATGTAGAACATTTGTGGAATAATTAAGAATCAAATAAAATTTAAAAAATTTATAAATTTGGTACAATGTTATAGTCGATGATTCAAATTTGTAGGATTAGGTACCTTTTAATTACCATAATGTATTATAATATAAATTTAAATATTTTGATATAAGTTTTTTTTAGAAACATAGTTAATTTTAATTGTTATTTTGTGTAATGTACTAATGCAATAGCTACCTATATGTTCTATAGACTTATATTCTAATTAATACTAGTGGCACCTTCCTGAGGTCATTGTTTGTAAATATTATAAAATTACAATGGCAACAGCTGGAGTGCCATAAGTGTTGATTACTGTAACTTCTCAAAATATCAAAATGATTTGATTTTGTAAATTTGAAGATCCATCTGAATACGTTACTAAATAAGTGACTTTTGTTATTTAAAATAACACATTATATCTTATGCACATCTGTATAATTAATTGTTAAATAAAGTATACAACCTCCAAATATTTATGATATCTACCTACTCATAATTGTATTATTGTTTTATATAATTTTTTTAATTTTATAAGTGAATGTAAATTATTATTATTAAGAAGAATTACTTGTGTTTAAATTCATCCATGTTTCTTAAAGTTTTCAGAGTGGGTATCGATTTATAAAATCTCAACTCAAGTCGGCCAATGGAGTTAATTTAAGCATTACAATTTGGATCATAGTATCTGAGTAGGCAGCTTTTTGAATAATTAACTATCATATAATATACTATTATATAATCATATATAATCATATATAATAAGATACTGAGTTTGATTAATATTCTTAAGTGTGCTAATTTTCAGTGCTTAGTTTATTTTAATATATATTATACAAAAGTCTAAACAAAAAATAATTACCTACGTTTGTTTAAATTATCGTGCTTATTTTTATGGGATGAAAGCATTGTATCTGTGCATATTTAAATGATAAAATTCTTTTGTCCTATGAAAATGAGTATGGAATACAATTTTACTCAAGACAGCGAGTGCAGTTAATTTAAACATTAGGATTTTGATCATAGTATCTGGGTAAGCAACTTTTTGAATAATTTACCATCAAAATAATTAATTTGGACATAATGCATTAATGCAGCTTTGTATTTAGATATTTATACTAATCATTTGTTAATATTTTACATGGCAACGCGTAGAGGTTGTCTAATCAAATGCTGCGTATAGTTATTAAAATAATCGCGTACTTCAGGATTCAGGAAAGATTTATTTTTGTTCATTATACAATCTTCTACTATTAAATATAACTAATTATGTGTTTAAATTTTGCAGTCCATCTTCTTGCGATATATCCATTTGAATGTGTTAAGCTACAAAAATTGTATGGAAATTTGTCAACAACAACATTTGCTTTGTCGTGTTATTTCTACCTGAAACTTTACAGGTAGGTAAGTATCTATATCTATATCTATAATAATAACTTGTAAAAAGGCATTTAAAAATTGTCTATGTAGTCAGTACTTTAAAAAGCTGTATTTTCATATCTAAACTAATTAATTTGTGTTAAAATTGTACAGGCCCATTGTGTAGAGGAGCATCGTGCATCGTTGAATATTATGCAAATATAAACGTACAAAATTCACTTTTACATCCCAGCTAGATGTCATTCAAAACCTTCTGGGTGAGTCAAATTGATTTATTATAATATTTGATAATTATTTGTTTAAGAAATTTCTCAACTTTTTCATATTCAATGATTGCCCCTCTCGTACAATATCAATTAGAAAAGTGCCTACAAAACAGTATAATATTTTAATTTTATATTTATTTTTTTGAAAACCATAGTTAATTTTAATAATGATTTTGTGTAATGTACTAATGCATTAGTTATATGTTTGACAGACTTATGTTCTAATTAATACTCGTCGCTCCTTCCTGAGTTAATTGTTTATAATACTACAAAATTACATTGGGTATAGGAAAACAACTATAAGTGTTAATAACTGTAGCTTCCTGAAATATCAAAATGACTTGATTTTGTAAGCTTGAAGATCCATCTCAATACATCATTAACTCATTAATCTTTACTGATGGTCATATTATGGTCATTGTATATATTTATTTCATTGGTCATAATATACACTCTCTAAATATTAATGATCTCTACTGACTTCAAACAAGATCTTGTATTCTAATAAATTCCATATTCGGCATTTCTGTTTTCAATCTTTATTAAAATTTTAAAATTAGCTTGAATTCAGAAATGTTGAATGTTGAGTGTTGAATTCTGCAACTTTTCAAAATAACAAATTTATTTGATTTTGTAAACATGGACATCCAGCTGAATACGTCTTTAACTCATTAACCTTTGCTGGTTGTATATCTAGGTCCATGATAATATTTCATTCATTGCCCAAAATATACAAACTTCAAATATTAATGTTATGTACCTACTCATAATTTTCAATTATTGTATTATATAATTTTTTTAATTTTCTTTGTAAATATAATTAATTATTATAAAGATGAATTACTCGTGTTTAAATTCATCCATGTTTCATGAAGTTTCTCAATTGGATATCGATTTATAAAAATGATACAATTGCGGAATTTTCATAGAAATATGTATTGAAACATTTCAACTCAAGTCGGCGAACGGAGTTAATTTAAGCATTACAATTTGGATCATAGTATCTTGTTGGCAACTTTTTGAATAATTAATTATCAAAATAATTAATTTGAAAATCTTTGTATTTTCATATTTATACTAATTATTTGTTAATATTTTACAGGAAATTACAGGTGTAGAGGTGCATCTCCAGATCAATTATTGCGTATTTTTATTAAAATAATCTTTTACATCAGGATTCAGGAATGATTTACTTTTGATAAAAATGTGGAATTCTTTTTCCTAACTATATTATATAAACATTAAGGTTAGTTGCCTATTGTACACTTTTGATCACGGAGTATAGACAAATCGGCTTACTCCTTTAATTTTTTCATGTTTATTCATACTTAATTTGCTTTTATTTTTCTAGAACTCATGAAGATTCGATAGGAGCATATTGTGTAACGCTGATCGAATCAAAATAATCTATTACATCAGTATTCAGGAAAGATTTATTTTTGTTTATCCTTATACAATTAAATTCTAACTAATTATGGTTTATATTTTACAGTCTTTTAGTGGTGCGTCATTTTGAATAATGTGTAAAGCTACAAAAATTTTACGGAAATTTGTCAACATCAAATTGCATAGTCGTGTTGGTTCTTTCTGAAACTATATAGGTAAGCCATCTTGATTTATTATAATAATATGACCATGTATTTAAAATTGACCATATGTTTATATATTGTGCATTCAGTGCTTTACAAAGCTGTATTTTCATATATAAACTAATCACGTTTTAATATTATGTTTCAGGCTATCGTATATAGTGGTGCATCGTTGAATATTATGTAAATATACACATACACAACGGACATTCACTTGACATTTACATCAACTTTAACACTCCTGTGCGATCCCACAGTTATCCAAAACCTTCTTCGGGTGAGTCTTCTTGATTTATTACAATATTTGTTAACTATATTTTAGTAAGAAAATGTTCAAATTTTACGCTTTTAGTGATTG
Source organism: Acyrthosiphon pisum (assembly GCF_005508785.2). NCBI lineage: Eukaryota > Metazoa > Arthropoda > Insecta > Hemiptera > Aphididae > Acyrthosiphon > Acyrthosiphon pisum. The sequence goes on from NC_042496.1 coordinate 20,702,963, forward strand.
TCCCTTTCATACAATATTGTTTATATTAATGGTATATTTATTTTAAAACTAATGTCAATATACGCGGGTTTTTTTTTAACAATTATGAATCGATAATATATAATTTCGAAAAATAATGAAAACGTATTTTTTTATTAAGGACAAATATTTTAAAACATTCATAAACATTTTCTGAAAATGATTTTTTTGTTGTTGCCTGTTATCGTATTATTTTTCTTTCCTTTGCTGTCCTTGATTGAAATTAAATGTCGCATCGTATTATGGGCTGTTTGGCACTTGGAACATTTCTTCCCAAAACATTTTTTGTTGTTACTTGGATGTATACATAATATAATACACATAATGCATTTACTCAAATTTTTCTGTCGGGTACTGGTAATGCTATAATTGTTAGGTATGAAGGACAAATATTTTAAATAGTATGTGGTAGATTACAATAATTGTAGAATTTTGTCATATCGGTAGCATTGAACGAATACGTTTTCTACTTGTGATAAACTTTATTGATGTTCTTATTTCCTTTCCGAGCTTTGCTTAGTATTCATTTGTGATACAGGTTCAACAGCTTCTATTTTAAAGCGATTTTTCCAAAAATTGTTTTAGTACCTACCTACTTTAATTGGTGGTATCTTGTTTTCCGGAGCTTCTCATACTTCTATGGTGCTAATTTCTAATTTACTCGTTTAATTAAATCAACTAGAGAAGATCCCCAGCCTCAGGGATTGTCTTCTAAGGACACCAATGCGTTCATATAACAATTTAATTTATCAATTCATTTTTGTAATTGTTTGAATTCTTCGGTTATCACTGATAGTTTGTATAAGCCTCGAGTATGTGACTATGATTAAGCACCTTTTTATTGTTATACCTGACATTCAATCATTAACACATTTTTATATGTTTAATATTTAAAAATAGATTTTTTAAATGTTTGTCTAAATGTATAATATGGGTTATCCGAGTATATTAGATTAAGCTTATGCATATCGTATAGAAAATAAATACTTAAATTGAAATCTAGAGAACTGAGAAAGTAGGTATAATATTTATGATAGGTAGTTAGTTTGACTCTGGTTCTATGTAGAAAAGTTTGTTCGAATTCATCTAAAAAGGTATTATCATCAATTCGGGGAGATCTGTAAAATCCATAAACTGTGAAGTTTGATTTTCCCTTTTTACAATATTTTTCTAGACTTAACATAAAATTAGTGTTTAAATCAGTTGCTTGTATATTTATGATTGAATTGTTCATAAAAGCAATTATTCCATCCTTTTAGTTTATGTAGTTTGTAGTCTTGAACATAATATAGTTTGGAATTTTAAATTGATTGTCATTTAGATTTATGTATGCATAGCCAAGCTTCTGTTAAAATAATTGTATCAAAAATAATTGTTTGATTAGATAATATTATGCAAAATTAATCAACATTTATTATAAATATTTATTGCTGATGTAGAATTATGTCTTTCAAATAATACCTTTGTATTGTTATACCTGACAATCAATCTTCAACACATTTTTATTGGTTTAATATTAATTAATAATAGATTTTTTTTAAATGTTTGTTCTTGTATATCTACGTGTATAATATGGGTTATCCGAGTATATTAGATTAAGCTTATGCATATCATATAGAAAATAAATACTTAAATTGAAATCTAGAGAACTGAGAAAGTAGGTATAATATTTATGATAGGTAGTTAGTTTGACTCTGGTTCTATGTAGAAAAGTTTGTTCGAATTCATCTATAAAGGTATTATCATCAATTCGGGGAGATCTGTAAAATCCATAGACTGTGAAGTTTGATTTTCCCTTTTTACAATTTATTTCTAGACTTAACATAAAATTAGTGTTTAAATCAGTTACTTGTATATTTATGATTGAGTTATTTATAAAAACAATTATTCCATCCTTTCGGTTTATGTAGCTTGTAGTCTTAAACATAGTATAATTTGGAATATGAAATTGATTGTCATTTAGATTATGTAAGCCTAGCCAAGCTTCTGTTAAAATAATTATATCAAAATAAATTGTTTGATAATCTATCTACGATAATACAAAATTGGTCAATATTTTTCTTAGCACTTCTTATATATTTAGGTTTATAACATTTGATGACTGATCCCTATTTAATATCGCTTTCATGTCTTTCCATGTATCATTATAAGTAATTATTTGATTATAGTCTTTGGTAAAATTATTATTAAGTACATTGTCAGCCATCATTACTTCGATAAATAGGTATTATCCATATTAAAATTGGCTTTTCTTTGTAGTATAGTTTTTATTTTCAACGTGATCCATTACTTTTCATTTTCAGTACACAAATATAACATTACCATTATTTTGATGAAAATAAAAACTATACTACAAAGTTAAATACCTAGTGTATAAGAGTAGGAATTCAATGATTATTCAATATTATAAACTGCGTCTTATTTTTTTTTATCTAGTTTTAATAGTATGAAAGAAATGCTGAATTAACAACCCGTACTGTTGTGTTAATGAATACTTAACCTACTTAATGTTATATTATTATGTGATCTATTTATGATTTGAAAGTAAACTATAAATATTGTTATAGTAATTGCCCAATTACCCCCAAAATTATTTAAATTTAACTCTCCAGCTAAAATATTACAGATTAAAACAATGGTTGGAAATAACTATAAAGCGTTATACAAATATAGATAATTTATAAGAAACGTAGATCAACGATACTTTTTATTTGTGTCTCTTTGGTCATGTCTTCGTTTTTGCAGAAGATTATGCCATTCCTTGTCTAGATGTATCGGTACCATGTTCATTTACTTTTGATCTAGTCTCCCAAACCGGTTTAATGTTGTAAGCTGTTAAGCTTTCATTAATATATATTCTTGATCCTTTGAATTCAGTTTTTCCTCGCTTCCTAATTAATTTTTCTCTTTTATTTTTTTGAAGAAAATTCTATGATTATTTGAGGTGTTTCCAAATTACGATTTGATAATTTTCGGTATATATTTTCAATAACAAAAAGTTTAATATCAATGTATATAATTCCAGTGATGTCATTAATTTATGTTTTCAAATTTTCATTATTTTCCTTTTTTACACCACTAATTTCTACCAGACACTCTTTCGTTTTGTTCTAATATGTTGATTTTTATTTCTAGATTTTGTATTATGTCGTCTTTTTCTTTTAAAGTTTTCTCGAGTTCTAATATCCGGTTACTTAGGGTTAAGAAAGTTTCATTAGTAGTTATCTGGTTTTAAATAAATTTGTCTAATCTAGTAGTAATCACTGTTCATATAGATATTTGTGTCACTTTTGTTTGTGGTATATTTTTGATGGGCGTACTATCTTCTCTGTCTTGTTAAGGCTTTTATGTGCAGTATTCACAACTGAATGCCATGCCCACCCCTTTTGATTAACATAAAGTCTAAAAATTCCGCATTCATGTTAGAGCATTCAT
>NC_042496.1:20706515-20708264 GCF_005508785.2 Acyrthosiphon pisum
CCATTTCAGTTTTTTTTTAAGGTGTGCAAACAATTAAAGAGGCCAATTTTTTCCCACCTCCAGGCCAATCGTTAAAAAAACGTTTCTAGTGTTTAAGTTTTTAATTACAGATTCATTACAGTATCAAAAACATACTTAATAAAAACATATTTTTATAGTTAACACATTACATTTTACCGTTCATACATTATGTGTATATACTGTATAGTGTATAGTAAAGATATTTTTTGATAGAATAGATGCATATTATTATTATTATGTCTTTTGTCTATCAGTAACCAGGGGCGGACTGGCCCAGGGTGCTATACACCAAGTAGCACCCCGGGCCCCCGTTTGTATTTATGATCCGGGCCCCCGATTACCACAGTCGGTATACGGTATAATACTGGTATAATACGGTATTATACAAAATAAAAATAAAATAACATATTTCAACATCTCTACAAATAAACAACATGTTATTCTTAATTTTTTTTTTATATTTACTTATAAAACTAAGGGCTCTTTCCTAATTTAAATAGGTTTGAAAAAAAAATTACGGGCCCCTAATTAATTTTGCACCCCGGGCCAAAAATAGCCAGTCCGCCCCTGTCTGTAGCCACTTACCATTTACACATATTTGTGTGTGCCAGTGGATAAAGTGATACCGATATCAATTTATCAATTATCAAATTAAAGAACACAATATTATAATATTATTTATGATTATCAGTGAATAGCTGCGGTGCATGCACAATTAAAGATTGGCAAACTGAAGGCCATCTGGCCATAGTATTAATTAGGCCTAGGCCAATTGTGGACAGCAAAATTACAGGGTGTGCGAGTGCACACCCTGCCCCCCCCCCCCCAAATGGCGCCCCTGCTCACATACACTTCTTTGTTCAATCATGTTTATAAGATAGTGACTGGGAATATATGTCAAGTGTAAGAGCACCACACACTTTTAAATTTTTCATTATTTTTAAGTACAGAGAATTATTTTTGTCTTTTTAGTGCAATTTTTAAAATATTTTTTTAAATGTTTTTATGGAAAAGTGTGTTTTTAAAATTTTTTTTTTAGATTCTGAGTGGAACGATGAATGTATTGATTTTACAATGATGTGTGTTTTTTTATTTTTTTATTTATTTTTTTATTTTTTTTGTGTCTGTGTACACGATAAGTAGTCGAAATAATGCTACGATTTTCAACTTCAGTATCTTGTTCGATCAGAAAGTGAATATCGTTGGTGCATTGGGGAGGTCAAAATTTAAATTTCTCAGTGGTTTTCAAAAGCGCCGGGAAAAACAAAAGAAAAATTAAGGAAAAACGGGAATTTTTACGCAAAATCGATTTTTCACAAAATTGAATTTGGTTTTTGGTGTAACTTTAAAAAAAATTACCGTAGATACATGAAATTTTGACTGAATGTTTATCTTAGCATCTTCTATACACCATAACATTTTCAAAATATTTTGATGTATTTTGAGCTCTTTACGGACATTTTTATTTTCCATTTTTTTTTCGTTTTTTTTCTAAAAATATCAATAAAATTTTATTTGTTGGATAAAAAAGCTTGAAAATTTAATAGAAGGCTCCTAGTATATTGTTTCAAAGGCAGATGAAAAATATTAAAAATCGTTAGTCACAGTTTTTTTTTTAAAGTTCAAAAAATGACAAAATATGTAAAAATCACGAAAATTTGCAAATTATTTCGAGTTATAAATTCATAAAAATTTTTCTTTTTAAATCTAAGATTTTAAAATGTAATA
>NC_042496.1:20710126-20711547 GCF_005508785.2 Acyrthosiphon pisum
ATGTCCCAAAATGACAACGGATTATTGTATTGTCATCCAAGACCAAGGTCTATACCAATTTTCAGAATTTTTCATCTTCAAAAAGTGCCTCAAATCGAGCGCGCAAGATTTGATCACAGACGGACGTGAAACCAAACTTAAGAAAAGTGTTAAAAAGGTGCTTAATCATAGTCACATACTCGAGGCTTATACAAACTATCAGTGATAACCGAAGAATTCAAACAATTACAAAAATGAATTGATAAATTAAATTGTTAAATGAACGCATTGGTGTCCTTAGATGACAATCCCTGAGGCTGGGTACTAAAATAATTTTTGGAAAAATCGCTTTAAAGTAGAAGCTGTTGAACCTGTATCACAAATGAATATTAAGCAAAGCTCGAAAAGGAAATAAGAACATAAAAAGTTACACAATGAAGACACAACAATAAAGTTTATCCCAAGGAGAAAATGTATTTAATCACTACCTACTACCGATATGACAAAATTCTACAATTATTAGAATCTACCACATACAATTTAAAATATTTGTCCTTCATACCTAACAATTATAGCATTACCAGTACCCGACAGAAAAATTTGAGTAAATGCATTATGTGTATTATATTATGTGTACATCCAAGTAACAACAAAAATGTTTTGGGAAGAAATGTTCCAAGTGCCAAAGACCCATAATACGATGCGACATTTAATTTCAATCAAGGACTGCAAAGGAAAGAAAAATAATACGATAACAGGCAACAACAGAAAAATCATTTTCGGAAAATATTTGTGAATGTTTTAAAATATTTGTCCTTAAAAAAATACGTTTTCATTGTTTATAGAAATTCTATATTATCTATTCATAATTATTAAAAAAAAAAACCCGCGTACATTGACATTAGTTTTAAAATAAATATACCATTAGCATAAACAATATTGCATGAAAGGGACAATCACTGAATGCGTAAAAATTGATCATTTTCTTACTAAAATATAGCTAACAAATATTATAATAAATCAAGAAGACTCACCCCAAGAAGGTTTTGGATGACTGTGAGATCACACAGGAGTGTAAAAGTTGATGTAAGTGTCAAGTAAATGTCCGTTGTGTATGTATGTATTTACATAATATTCAACGATGCACCACTATATATACGATAGCCTGAAACATAATATTAAAACGTGATTAGTTTATATATGAAAATACAGCTTTGTAAAGCACCGAATGCACAATATATATACATATGATCAATTTTTAATACCTGGTCATATTATTATAATAAATCAAGATGGCTTACCTATAAAGTTTCAGAAAAAACCAACACGATGAAGCAATTTGATGTTGTCAAATTTCCGTAAAATTTTTGTGGCTTTACATAATATTCAAAATGACGCAGCACTAAAAGACTATAAAATATAAACCATAATTAGTTAGAATT
>NC_042496.1:20713057-20718227 GCF_005508785.2 Acyrthosiphon pisum
TAATTATTTTGATGGTAAATTATTCAAAAAGTTGCTTACCCAGATACTATGATCAAAATCCTAATGTTTAAATTAACTGCACTCGCTGTCTTGAGTAAAATTGTATTCCATACTCATTTTCATAGGACAAAAGAATTTTATCATTTAAATATGCACAGATATAATGCTTTCATCCCATAAAAATAAGCAAGATAATTTAAACAAACGTAGGTTATTATTTTTTGTTTAGACTTTTGTATAATATATATTAAAATAAACTAAGCACTGAAAATTAGCACACTTAAGAATATTAATCAAACTCAGTATCTTATTATATATAATTATATATGATAGTTAATTATTCAAAAAGCTGCCTACTCAGATACTATGATCCAAATTTTAATGCTTAAATTAACTCCATTAGCCGACTTGAGTTGAAATGTTTCAATGCATATTTCGTTAAAGAATTCAAAGTGGCATCATTTTTATAAATCGATACCCACTTTGAAAACTTTAAGAAACATGGATGAATTTAAACACAAGTAATTCTTCTTAATAATAATAAATTATATTCACTTATAAAATTAAAAATTTATATAAAACAATAATAAAATTATGAGTAGGTAGATATCATAAATATTTGGAGGTTGTATGTTTTGGGCAGGCGTGTAATGGTCCACCGAGATACTGGGAAAATGCCGGTAGGCCCTCTTTAAAATTATGAGTCCAGGGCCCCCCACCTGTAGTTCCAGTTAAATTCTGTAATTGTATTATTTATTAACAATAAATAATAATTGTTTAAAAATTATTTTAATTGAAGAATTGAAAAGAGAAAATTACATAAAGCACAAACAACAAATTTCGTTGGTTAGTTTTAGTTTCTGGTAATGCAACTTTCGGTGTACTACTGTACGAGGTTTGATCATATTATACTATTATGTATATTCGTTGTAAAACAAATAATTTTTATTTAGAATTCTAGTGATTACTAGACAAGACAAAGCGGTATTCGGGTACACAGTTAGTTTGGCTTAGGCTCCGAATGTTTCTGTTTATTATAAAGTTATTTATAAATTTCATGGATTATTAATATTGTCAATGATAATATTATTAATATAGTGTTATACATATTTTATTTCATTCATTTGATTTTCATTGATGGGTTTAGTTAATTTATACAATTTTAACTGCTTGTACTGATTGCCGTACAGCCCAAACAGGTAAGTTTCTGATTTTTTTTTAATAACTAGAATAATAAATGTCTTTAGCAGGTAATAAAAACTATAAGAGTAATGATTTGAATAAATTGAAAATAGCTTATAATTTTAAAATGGTTTTAGATTTGGTGTGTTGAACATAATAATTAGTGTTATATAATTATATACATAATATAATAATCATAATATTAAGACAGGACTTTGAAATCACTATATAGAAAAGTCAATGTAAAAATTACATAGGTACTATTGAAACAATGAGATATGAGTGGAAGAAGTATAACTACTATTTATTTTAAATATTTCAATAATACTTATTACGTACCTACTAGGTACTATTGTTGTGTTTCATAGATAACATAATATTATTATGAATTTTGGTTACATTTAATATTATATAATAGTTTTAATAAAAACCATTACTATAAGTATACTATTATCTATACATAGGATCCATTGCTATTAGTAAGTATAGTAAGTGGGCCTTAATTATATTAAATTTCCCGGCAAGGAAAATGAACCCAGTACACGCCTGTTTTTGGACAATTAATTATGAATATTATCATGGGCCTAGATATACAACTTGCAAAGGTTAATGAGTTAAACACATATTCAGCTGGATGTTCAAGTTTACAAAATCAAATAAATTTGTTATTTTGAAAAGTTGCAGAATCCAATAGGTACTCAAAATTCTTCATTTCTGAATCCAACTTATTTTAAAATGTTAATAAGCATGAAAACAGAAATGTTGAACATAGTATTTATTGGAACATAAGATCTTGTCTTACGTCGGTAGAGATCATCAATATTTGAAAAGAGTATATTTTGGGCAATGAATTAAATATTATCATAGACAACATATACTACTCTGCAAAAGTTAATAAGTTAATGATGTATGCAGATGGATCTTCATGTTTACAAAATCAAATTATTTGATACAAATGAATACATTTGAATAAATCAAAATAATAAACCAAACATTGAAAATTATTACATTTATAAATATAATTAACCAAACTCCACATCATCTTATATTGTATATAATAGGGTTTTTAGACTGTTCCTGCCTTGTAACAAATGGACTGGATTATTTGAAAACCAATAATCTTACATCAGCAATAAATATCAAAATATCTAATAGGTTCAAGATGTAGACTTCAATTTTAACAATAACAAAGCATAATAATCTATCAACAATATGTTATGTGTACGCTCCCAGTTGCGTGGTCAACTCAAAATTTTCCAGATGCAAGTTACAAATATCCCAAGTATTAATGTATAATAATGTATGAATATTATAATATAACAAATTATATTTCAGTTCGTTATTGACTACCTATTGAATATATCATATTAGATTTACTAGCAGAACCACCAGCTACCACCCCCCCCCCCTCTATTTAAGAAAAATCTCAGAGGCAATTGCCTCTGAAAATACCATTGACCATGCCACTGTAACGTACCTACAAATTTGAATTATCGACTATCACATTTCATCATATTTTTTAAATTTTATTTGGTTGTTAATTATTCAAAAATTTGCTTACCCAGATACTATGATCAAAATTCTAATGCTTAAAATAACTGCACACGTTGACTTGAGTAAAAGTGTATTCAATACCTGTTTCTACCGAATATAACAGTATGGTATCATTTAAATATGCACAGATAACATACATGTATACCCGTAGAAACAAGGACCACAATTTTACAATAGTACATTTTTTTGTTATACTTTTGTTTGATATACATTAATATAATAAACTGAGCACTGAAAATTAGCAGACTTAAAGAATATAAAAAGATAAAAGAAATGATTCTATATCAGCAATAAATATTTTTAATGATCATGTACCGTTGAACAGGCCAACTTGGGTCAGTTTTGAAATTCTATTGTAAATAACTTAAAGATTAATAATAATATTTTAATATTTTTAATGAAAAATTTTTTTTTAGTTTAGGTTTGATTTAGGAAATATCGATAGGTACCTACTAGTGATTAAAATTACGTAATATTATATAATACAATAATTATTATTACAAATTATGAGTATAGCTGTATAGGTCATTAATATTCACAAAAAATTTAAATTATTTATGTATTCAGTATTTCCACAATAAATAAGATAAATTTTCTGCAAAGATCAATTTCTTGTTCTGAAGGATCTCAAGGTTCTTAATATATAATAGGTACTTAAAATACAGGATTCATATTAAGAATATAATATCAAGATGTGTGACAAAAAAATGCTGCAACATATGTTGCCTACCTACATGACAAATTTTCTTACAAATCTAGTAGCAGATGGTCAAAGATTAAAATCAAGAATAAATCGGACAAATTGAAATTTATACAATTTTAAACCTAACATTTTTCAAAAAATATTAATAAAGCTTATAAAGATTAATAATTAAAGACAGTATATCTTTCGGATCAGTTCAGTTCAGTCGTTCATTATGCTAAGTCGTGTTTTGTTAATTAATTATTTAATTATTACATCATGTTCAAAACGCAATTTGACAAGTTTCCAGAATGAGGTTTGTATTCAATGTATAATACAATAATATGTGTAAGCATGAATTGCATGTTATGAAATGCTCTAACATGAATCCTTAGATTTAATGAAATCAAAAGGGATGGCATTCAATTGTGAAGACTACACGAAAAAGCTTAAACAAGACAGAGAAGAAAGTACACCCACCTAGGCACAAATTGTGGGGGGGGGGCTTGGGGGTGCTAAGCCCCTCCAAAAAAACCTAGGACATAAATTTTAATATACTATATTGCAATAGTCTGCTTGCCTTTAATACATTCAGCCCCTCCCCCCAAACCAAAAGTTGAAATTGCGCCTATGTACATCCATAAAAAATATACCACAAACAAAATGTGACGCAAATATCTATATGAGCAGTGATTTAGACACCAGAGCTATAACCGCTAGATTAAACAAATGTATTAAAAACCAGATAAATACTAATGAATTTCTTAATCCTATGTATGCATGACAATTTTATTACTGTTAAAATCAAAATATATGTACTTGCCAAACCTTTGTAAAAATAGTTAAAAATTGTAAATATTTATGATAGAAATGTGTCATTATTTTTAAAAGAATGACCACAAATCACCATCGTTTTCATCGTGCTTAACTACATTAGTTTCAAAAAAAGTAAATTGCAAAAAATGGGTGTCCAGTAAAGTAGAAAAGTTCCCATGAAAAATTACTAAACTATATTATTAAATAAGTCAGTCTTTTAATAGTCAAAGTGTTATTTTTTTTAAGAATCTTAAAAGAGTTGATGTGTTTAATTTCTAGTGGTAGTTTATTATAAATTTTTGGACCAATATATTATAAGTTGTATGTGGATTGTGTTAATTTTTTGTGCATAGTTAGTACTTTGATATTAGATATTTATCAAGTATTATGTCCGTGTTCAGTTTTAAAAGTAAGGTTATTTTTAATTATTTAAAGTACCGATGCTTTATAAAATATTTTTTTTATTGGTAGTACATTTAAGTCATAGTATAAATATTTTGTGTGGTATCTACTATCTTGAGACTTTTTTAGGATAATTTTTTTATATTTTATTTTGTATTTTTTTTAATTGATCTACAGTTGTATCATACGTACCTACCTCCCCATATAGAAACACTATAATTAATTATGGATTCTATTAATGATTGATACACTACTCTAACTGTCTTAAGTTCTAAGATATCTGTTAAATTTTTAAATGCCTAAATAAGTTTTCTTAATTTATTTGTTATAATACATTTTGTGTGGTCATTCTTTTTAAGATTGTGACACGTTTCTATACCTAAATATTTACAGTTTTTAACTATTTTTACAAAGGTTTGGCAAGTACATATTATATTTTGATTTAAACAGTAATTCAGTCATAATATATTAATAGTGTTTAATAAATAATAACACGGGTAATGCAATATTATTGCTGTGCTCTATTAGACTCGA
>NC_042496.1:20718327-20718596 GCF_005508785.2 Acyrthosiphon pisum
GATCGCAAAACAGTTTTATCACCAAATATAACGGCACAAACCCTTCGATTAGGCCGAAATAAAAATATAACGAGCGATGTCTCCGGTACGGGTCAGTAACACTGTAAGTGCACACTATAACGTCCACGGCGACGCTGAAGATAAGAGCCCACTGCAAAAGCGATTACGAAAAAAACCATATCGTACTTAACATTATTAACTACAAAAAAAATAGATTAACTAATGACATACCGGCTCAGGTCATCGACACAAAGCGTATTATAATATAC
>NC_042496.1:20718696-20721711 GCF_005508785.2 Acyrthosiphon pisum
TAACAAATAATTAGTATAAAATATGAAAATACAAAGCTGTATTATGTCCAAATTAATTATTTCGATAGTAAATTATTCAAAAAGTTGCTTACCCAGATACTATGATCAAAATTCTAATGTTTAAATTAACTGCACACGCTGACTTGAGTAAAATTGTATTCAATACTTATTTTCATGGAACAAAAGCATTATATCATTTAAATATGCACAGATATAATGCTTATATGCCATCAAAATAAGGACGATAATTTAAATAAACGTAGGTCATCATTTTTTGTTAAGACTTTTGTATAATATATATTAAAATTGAACAAATTATACAAACCAATAATTAAAAATTGTGAGTAGGTAGATATCATTAATATTGGATGGTTGTATATTTTGGGCAATGAATTAAATATTATCATGGACCTAAATATACAACCTACAAAGGTTAATGAGCTAAAGACATATTCAGCTGGATGTTCAAGTTTACAAAATCAAATAAATTTGTTATTTTGAAAAGTTGCAGAAATCAACACTCAAAATTCATCATTTCTGAATTTAATCTTATTTTAAAATGTTAATTTGTATTGAAAACAGAAAAGTTGAACTCCGTGCGCAGACTTGAGTACAAGTGTATTCAATACCTGATTACATGGTTTACAGTATGTATTATCATTTAAATATGCATAGATATCATGCGTGTATTGTCATAAACAAGGATAATAATTTAAACAAAATTAATCATTTTTTGGTTAGACTTTTGTTTAACATACAAAATTTAGAGGACCGTTATAAATATAAAGCTAGGAAACTAAAATAATTTTAATCAATTATTGATAATTTAACAATCAACTTTTTCAGAAAAACATTTTTGAATTGTTATATAAAACCCCACGTATAATAGCATATATTTTAAAATAAATAGGCAATTTGCATAAATAATATTGTACGTTGTACAAAAGAATGATCGCTGAATGTGAAAAAGTTGACACTTTCTTAATAGCTTCTTAAATAGTTATCAAAAATTGCAATAAATTTAGATAACTCATCAAGAAGATTTTGGATGTCACGACACAGGGGATGTAAAAGTTGAAGTCGGTGAATGTCTATTATGTATTTTTATATTTCTAAAATATTCAAAGATGCACATCTATACGTGTCAGGTTTCCCTATAAAATATTAACACATAATTAGTTGAGATATGAAAATACAGCTTTTTAAAGCACTGAATGCAAAATACATAGCAAATTTTCAAATGAATGTCATTATTATAAATCAAGATGGTTTACCTGTTATAACCTATATAGTTTCAGGCAGAAAATACGGAAAATTCTCTAAAACTATTGAAGCTTAACATATTCAAAAGGACACTTCGCCAGAAGGACTGCAAAATATAACCACATAATCAGTTAGAAAATAGTATAAGATTGTATGATTAACAAAAATAAGTCTTTCCTGAATTCTGTTGCAATAAAATATTTCAATGAACATACACAGCATTTCATCAGCATTACATATTACCCCGACATTGCTACCAATTTACATGATTTAAACGAGACGGCCAATCACTGAAAGTAAAAAATATGTGAAAGTTCTTTATAAAATAGTTATCAAATATTATTATAAATCAAGATCAGTCACCTATAAGGTTTTGGAAATCATCACACAGGGATGTAAAAGTTGCGGTCTGCAAATGTCCGTTATGTATTTGTATATTTGGATAGAATACTTTGATGTACGTTTACACGATGCACTGAAAAAATTAAAACATAATTAGTTTAAATATGTACGAATAAAGCTGCATGATATACAGAAAAATAATAATATATGAAAAAAATTGTACAAATTTTTACAAACTAAACTATCCAATAACTATAAAAAAAAAAAAGTATGACAGTGCTCGTTTAAAGGGTAAGTTTTCAATGTCCTTAACTTTTAGTTATTGTGATTTGTGATACATATACTATAAAGTTTATTGATAAATAAATATTATTCAAACCAAAAAATACAAATGTAGGTATAAAATTTTATAAATATGTTTCATTGTCAATATAATATTTAATCGTATATTTTATGTTTGTTAATTATTTAAACATTTTCTAACGAGATACTATAATCTAAATTTGAATGATAAAATGAACTCCGGGAGCCATCTTTTTTACTTGAGTTTGAATGTGTTCAAATTCAATAAATACATTACAGGTTATTGTAGTAGTATCAAATTTATTAGTATGACTCCAATAACATGCAAAGTATATATGAATCGAAACAAATATAATTCTTATTTGCTTGTAGATCAACATATTAAACTGAACGCTGAAAATTAAAAAACATAAATATCATTAATCTTAAACTCATCCATATCATATATACTCTATAATATTATAGTAGTGTTAGAAATGTTTAGATAATAGAAATGAAGCTAATCGCAAAAAATATATTTTATAACAAAGAATTCAATAGAATACAATTTTATAAATTTGAATCTTCTTTAAAATGTTACGGTTTATTTTAAATAGTTTTTTTATTACTTATTCAAAAAAATGTTCAACTGATATACTATTATTATCTGAATTTGAATGCTGAAATCAACTTCAAGTTCCGTCTTGAGTAAAAATGTATTCAATACATATTTTTAAAGTTAACGTATTTTATAATTTTAATTTATATACATAACCTACGAAAACTTTAAAATAAAGATGATTTTAACCATAAGTAATTCTTATTTGGTAACGAGATGAGCGAGAAATATTCAGGCAAGATCAGCTAATTGCTTATAAAAATATAAATTATACAGTAGGCACTTATAATATAATTATAAATATACATTTAAGGAATACAATTTAATAATCTTGAAATTATTTATTATGTTGTAATGTAGCGTCAAAATAAAATTATAAAATTAAATAAAACAAGAAATAAAAAAGAATAAAATGGAATATAATTTTATAAATGTGAATTATCGTTTATAACATATTACTGAATACTCTATATGATAACTTATTTTTCAAAAAGTTTACCTTAACAAGA
>NC_042496.1:20721761-20722751 GCF_005508785.2 Acyrthosiphon pisum
TATAAGATTCTGATTTTCATATTTTTCATTAGGGTTTCGTAACCCTGATGACAACATATTTTTTTTTCTATTATAATGATAATAATAAAATTGACAAGATCTCGGATCAGAATGTTGAGGCATCCCGTTAAAATAAAGACAAAATAAAAATAATATTTACTAAGGACTAAGGTAAATGTACCGTATATTTATTAAAATTATTTATAGAAATTTTTGTTTTGTTGATAAAAATGTACAATAATTAATAATATTGTACCATCATATTATTATTGTATGGTTGATACAGTGAATATGAGATAGTACTTTTTGGTTATCACTAATTTATTTTATCTTATAGATAGAACCTTTTGGTTTTAACACTATTCTCAAGAACCAAAAGGTGCTATCTAGATCGCTATCAAATAACAAAAGTGTAAATTTGATCGATTTAGCACCTTTTAGTTCTGGATAACTCCTTAAATAATGAACTTAAAAAGTTGGATGTGAGTTTGGATTATAGACCATTTACCAATAAACCCATTTATATCAAAAAGTGGATTTTCGAAAAAATCGATTTAGCACCTTTTGGTTCTGAGCCCACGATATAGTACATATAATTAATATGTGACTGTAAATATTTTAATTTTTGTTGTATGTTATTGGTTACCATAATGTATCCAACCACCCCAACCACCCAAAAAAATCCATCATGACGCCTAGGCCTCAAAGAATCACCATCACCACGCCACTGCCTATCCTTAATACCTATAATACATGATATGCTAACCGCTAAGGACGCGCAGTTATTGTTTCACTAAAACTATCTACACTCTACAAAGTACTTAATACGTTCAACAGTAATAATTCTGGATTAGCTGCCTCAATTTTTCATTCAATATAATAAACATAAAATATTGTGTTTATATAATAAAATCAAAATTTAAAAATGACCTGCTTGTGTGTTTTTTTTTAATACACACAATACACATCATACCTGGGGAAATGTCACAT
>NC_042496.1:20723135-20755847 GCF_005508785.2 Acyrthosiphon pisum
TAATTTAAAAAAAATTTGCATAAATTAACAATAGTTTTTACCAACTGAAGTTAGCATTTTGACGAAAGTCGTCAAAATCGCGAACATTGCAAATGATTTTGAGTTATAAACTCATAAAAAAAAAAATAATGTGTATGATTAATTATATGAATGTAAAACGACTCTACTGACTTTTATTCAGAAATTATATAAGTATTGG
The DNA here is from genome assembly GCF_005508785.2 of Acyrthosiphon pisum. Classification (NCBI taxonomy): domain Eukaryota; kingdom Metazoa; phylum Arthropoda; class Insecta; order Hemiptera; family Aphididae; genus Acyrthosiphon; species Acyrthosiphon pisum. Next base: position 20,723,335 of record NC_042496.1, read on the forward strand.
TATAAGTTAAAGTTAGGTGAGTTAACTATAAAACATAAAAACCTTTTTCAAATTCATTATTATTTCGAAAGTAATATATATTTTTATCAAATATTCTTGCTCTAAGTATTTAAAATGGTGACGCCTAGTTTATTCGCATTTAAGCATGTAATTTCGCTATAAGTCTATATATTATCATATTGTAATATAATGTCCGTATGTTTGAAATAAATAAATAAATAAAATGCGTACCTAATAATATAGTTTCATAACTTTGTATAGATAATATTAATATGTAATCCGGATAAATATATAGTTATTTAAATATAATATTAAATAGAGGTGTCCGTTTTTTGTTAATTAATATTTGAAATGCGTGGCCAGGTATGACAACAGGTATGGCCAGCCCCATTTAATGTTATACCTAACATATACCTACGGCTGCCATAATAGCACATAAATAAAACTGGTTTTGATAGCCAATGGGAACGAGACCGTATACTAGTTGCAAAATTGCATTATGAAATAATTCTGAATTTATAACTGACAATTACTTTAGCTACATATATAGTTTTATTGTATAGTAAATATTTATACTTAAATATAGTAAAATAATGGAATGACTTGAACGTAATCTTTGATTCTTATATTGAGAAATTTGTGTTAATTATTAAGCTGCTAGATAGGAATTTGACAGACATTTGCTCGTGGCCCCGTGAAATCGACCTTCACTAATAATTATGGGCGTTGGCTTAAGCGACCGTAGACAGCATTAAAAATGAATTAATATTTTAGAATATGAAATTAATCGACAACTATTTGATGAGTCACATTTTCTACGAAAAATCGTGGTACAGTTTTTATATTTTATATAATAAATAACTAAACAGTCTAAATTTTTGAATAATAAATAGTAATTATTTTAAATCAATTTTAGAAATGCGTGCTTAGGGTACCGGAATCTAGGTTGTAAAATAAAATATTTTTGAATAATAAATAATAATAATATTATAGTAATAATTGAATATTAGAACATAATATTATTTTAATACAATTATTGTTTTGTGGACTTTTTATGGTATCGCCAGATATTTGACGCTATAGCGTCATAACACTACTATAACACACTATAACACACTATAACCTAACACGATGGAAATTTGTCGTACAATAATATACGATTATAAGACTTCGACGTAGCGAATAATCGTATTTGTGTGTTTTTTTATTTTTTATTTTTATTATTTTTTTTTTTGTGTCCATCATCACCTTCTAGGACCGTCAAAATTCTTGGATTTTCTTCAACAGTATCTTTCCTAATAGGAAAGTGCAGAAACTAATTGGTACTTTAGGAGGCCAAAGTAAAAATAAAGTAGTTTTTAAAAGCGACGTGAAAAACAAAAGAAATATTAAGGAAAAACAGGAATTTTTACGCAAAATCTGTTTTCGAGAAAATCGATTTTGGTTTTTGGTGCAACTCTCAAAAAAATGTCCGTAGGTAAATGAAATTTTGACTGAATATTTATGTTACCATTTTTTATACACCATAAAATTTTCCAAATATTTTGACTTATTTTGAGCTGTTTACGGACATTTTCAGTTTCCATTTTCTTATGGGTACAATGATATTATAATTTGATAAATGTATGATCATAACATTATGGCCTATGGGTGTAATCTTGTTTCTATAGTCGTTAAATGTTAAATGCATTCCGTATATAATTGGTTGTATTAATGTTAATGATATACATCGATAGCAGCATCCGATTCAAACAAATTCAATTTTTATCTAAATAACCATGTTTCACAGTCTGTGAGCTAATAATACATAGGTACTAATCCAATGAAATAAGTTTCAATTAAATACAGTTACGAAATAATATGTAGGAACAAAGGTTTAATTTCCAAACGCATAGGCACGTTTTCGAGTAAATACTTTTAAACGAAATTCGGTTTCAAAAAATTTCTGACACATTTTACTATAGTTTCCAATTTAATATAGCCATTCATTATTTAAATTTATGTTTTTTATTAAATACCTAATACCTAGTACCTACACAACAAAATTAATTTAAATGTGAATAATATTCCAATACCAACATTTTACAAGATAACATATAAAATATGATATTACTTATTAAAATATTCAATCACGTGACCTATAATAATTATTAAAATTATACATATAATATAATAATATGTAACTATGTATAATGTAGGTAAATACAATTGTAATTATTTTTAAAACCATTTTAAAAATTTTAGCTAGCCAAAAACTATAAAACTGAAATCCTATGAACTACAGTTTTCTTGTAATATTATTGAATTTCAATACATTTTTGAATAAATCCAATTTAATTTCAGGACTATATATTGTTTATAAATGAATAACGATTATTTTACAAATACATAATTTGAACATATTTTGGTACATAAGTAGAATAATTATTCAAGAAAATCGTAATTAATATAATAGGTAATATATTAATCACATGTGTAATGTTTAAAATTAATCTAAAATGTCTGATAATATATATTTTTTTTTGGCTTGAGGCTTCGACAAATGATGTCATTAGCCTGTGTGACTGTGCGTGAGGTTACTGTAGGTTTTGAACACGAATGTGTTTGTTTTGGCAGAATTTTTATGTGGGCACCCGTATTGTAGGTCGAACGTGTCGAACGATTCGTACACGGTACTCGTTAGAATAATTCATCGTACAGGTGTCAAGGATCTTACAAGGTTGACAATTTAAAAAAATGTTCATAAAACGTGTTTTAAAAACGTTAGGAAAAATATAAAAATCTTTTATGGAAAGAAATAAGTAAAATCAATTTATAAATATAATATAATAACTAGTAAGAAATAAATGCATATTATATAGTGTCTGCAGAATGTGCGGTCTTATCGGTACATGGTATATGAACCACATTCAGATATTTGAAATGGGTTGGGTCAGTTGAACCCCGGGCGGGCCATCGCATCATGTTAAAAAATATTATGTGGAAACTTCTTAGAAAAATTAACAATATATCGAAACTACAACAAAACCATATAAATTGTATATTATGTTAGTGTCCTGCCGCTCGGCTACATCGTGTGATTGTGCAGGTGACGGTTAACGAGGGTCTCTTGCAGATGGTGGACAACTAATGTAAGATAAATGTAAGAGAAAAAAATCGTATTCCACAGAAAAAAAACACGATTTTTATTCCATATAACAAGAAATATAAAAACGGTTAGGATGGATTGTATGCGTATATAGAATATAAGTGTTGTCCAAAGTCGATATAATAAATGTTATAAAATATATTGTTGTAGAAGCCGTAATCGTAAATTCCTTATGGCATGAGCAGTGGTTCAAAGGTGTTGTCCTGTCACCCAACCCCTATACGTATACACGTTTACAGCACAGACAGTGGAGTACGGCATGCCCTCCCACCTACCTCACGATGGCCGTCAGTGGTCCTTTGAACAGAGGCCACAAACTAAGCTATAGACGAATTCAAAGCGAGGATAGATTAGTTTCCCTAAAACTATGTATTATGATAATATGATGGTCTTACTGGTAGACTTCACATTATTGCAACACAACTACATAATATCTACATAATATTATAATAATTATGATAACTTAGCTCGTACAATAAAAACCGATAACGGTGCAGCCCTCCGAGAGAAGCAAAAAAAAAAAAAACTCGTAACTGCTAGAGTACCATTATAGATAATATTTACATGGATAAAACATCGTTATAATATAATTTAATATACACGCAATGAGGGCTAGTGGTGAAATATGGTGCACTGCAGATGCAATAAAACAAAACAAAATGGTGGGCAAGTGGGTACCGCCCTGCTGTGCAGTTGTTGTAATTGATGTGTAAATGTGTTATACTTGAATATAATGATAAAAAATTGTATACGAAAAACGATTCTGAGATGTTAGCGTTGTAGTCTTATAATATTATTTTTTATTCGTTGCTATGGTGATCATTGGTAATTAAAATCGAATTTTAGCGGTTTTTCGTAATTTTTCGGTAGTTTTTCTCAACGCTTTCTAAAACTACTTGCAATTTTCAATTTGACCTTCCTAAAGTACTGACTAGGTTCACTTTTCTATCAGAAAAGATGATGATCTCAAAAATCAAAGCATACTTAGTATCCGAAATGTTGCTGACAGAAAGAAAATAAAAAAAACACACATCATTGTAAACCAATACATTCTTTCGCTCCGCTCAGAATCTATTACCATGTATTTACTAATTATAATAGTAATATGAAATGTTATTTCCGACCTAATAATGGCAAACCTATAAATAAACAAGTAGGTATATCCCTTTTAGCTAGGTATCTAAGGATGGGGATGGAAAAAAAAATATATATTAATTTATATTAAATTTATAATTTTACTATTTTATAATAATAATATGTCCCCTGGTGCAACCAATTTTAAACAAAAAACAATTTATTGAAAAATCACATTGAAAAAAGGCCTTTAAGTTTTTCTCTAATTTTCCGATTTTCCGAGCAACTTCTCCAATTTTTTCCAGTAAATACCTCATTTATAATATCTATTACCGCTACTAACATTTATAAAAAATAATGAACCAAATCGACTTTTCATTTTCATTATATAAGAATTTGAATGTATTATTATATATTTATATAGAGTAGTAAAAAAAAAGTACAATACCTACTAATATATTACAGTAGGTAGAGTAGAAAGTTTTTTGTATAAATAAATATGTTAATAATGATTAATGATAAGCGTTATTGTGTGTATTAGTAGGTATATAAGTATATATATATAAGTATATAAGTATTTGATTATTATTTGATATTATACTAATAATTATTGTAAAAATCGGGGAAGTCACATTAGTATTTTAGTGTAGGAATGTAGTACTGTAGTAGGAAGATTTCGAAATTCGAGGGTACCTTGTAGGTCAATGGAGTGCTAACAACACAAAATCGGTTCTGCTGAATACACTTTTTCTAAGTTATACGTTTGTACGTCGAAGAAAATACATGCGGGCAGGTGTGACGCTCTCATTCAACAAAAAAATGTATTTATATTTATTAAAAATAATTCTATAGTTATAGTTCTATTGAATATATAATATTATTTTAATGAAGGTCTATGGACTATGGTCTATGATACATCAATTTTGATTCAATATAATATATAGCTATATCTATAGACAACAGACCTACAGTTGGGGTTCAATCGTGATCACTGTCGACGAAGTTTCTGGGTATGAAATCCTTTTAGTGTGACTAAAAATAGTCCATAACAAAATCCAATAAATTATACCATTAAAATCGGGAGACTATATTTTTACGCCACGAAATTGTCTAAACGGTTACACTCAGAGACTAAGTAGATAATGGATTTGTAGTTCCGTAATTTCATAACTGTAATTATAATAAAAATATAAATAATAATTTCTGCAATAAAAATCCTAAGCTAAGAAAAAGTCTTATTCTAGAAATAATTTAAAAAGTTAATATCGTATGCCATAAGCAAGATATTATATTCCATGCAGACACACCCAGTGAAAAATGCCTAGGGAGAGGTCAAAGGCGCCATTGAGTACTACAGACGATGGCAGGGCGATAACGAACAAGTAACATATGTAGGTATTGTTATTTTCAAGTGTATTTTTTTCCTTTTATTTAACGAAATTATAAAAATATATATACTAAGCCACAATAGAAGTATGTATTGGAATGCTTTTACATTTGATATACGATAACCTTATTTACTGCTGCCTGGGACCATTTCAGATAATGTTCATTTCCATTTATAATATGTTTTTTTTTGTGTATTATGTTAGTTTCTTTGAACTGTCTGTGACTAAAATAATAAGTACAATATTGAATATATCGTATAGATGGGTCAACAATGGTGGGTGGCAGTGTCTCGGTATGACAAGGGTCGATAATAAATTATTATTATTATAGTGGCCAAAGTAACATATGTAGGTATTGTTATTTTGAGGTGTATATTTTTTCTTATATTTAACGAAATTATAAAAATGTATATACTAAGCCACAATGGAAGCATTGGAATGCTTTTACATTTGATGTACGATAACATTATTTATTGCTGCCTGGGACAATTTCAGATAATGTTCATTTCCATTTATAATATGTTTTTTTTTGTGTATTATGTTAGTTTCTTTGAACAGTCTATGACTAAAATACTATATTATACAATATATCGTACCTATAGATGATGCGGCAACGATAGGCGGGTGGCAGTGTCTCGGTACGACAAGGGTGACAGGGTCGATAATAAATTATTATTATAGTGGCTGTAAACGTTATAGAGCTGGTTCCAATGTATCCTGTCTTTGGAATAATATTATATTGTTGGGCGTGAAATTTCTTTAATGTATTGTAAAACGTATTACATGTATTATAATATATGGTTGAAAACCTATATTTACCCTCTTATCAGGATTCAGTTTATTTTTTTGGATTTATCCTTTATAATTGCATTCTTGGAACTTGACCTTTGGCACAATATTATACATTATACACAATATTATGTAGACGGCGTGCCTCGCCCACAGTTTACCAAACACATTGTTACGAATATCCGACACCCTGCGGACGACCGCACGCGTTGATACTCAAAGAAATAGGTACAGATATAGATGAACATTTAATGATCCTAAGAATATTCATGTGTTTAAGATGATGATGTGATACAAAATTGTATTATATAATATATTTTTATTGTATACATACTATAAATTATAATATGCGTTTTCAAACGTTGCTTGTGTGGAAACGATTTTATTATTATTATTTTTAATAAGACGTAATGATAAGTATATATTTATTAGTTTTGAAATTAATTGTTATTCTTCTCCTGTTAAACGAAATTTTTTTTCGAAAACAGTTTTTTCGTAAAAATTCCCGTTTTTCCTTAATTTTTCTTTTGTCCCCCTAAATTACCAACTATATTCACTTTCCTATCAGAGAAGATACTGTTGAAGTAAATCTAAGCACTTTTACTGTCCTAAAAGATGATGACAGACACAAAAAAAAAAATTAAAATTAAAAATTAAAAAACACACATTATTGTAAAATCGTTTCACTCAGAATCTAAAATGGACTATAAGTATTAACACTTTTCAGCTATCTATCTGTGCTAGTACGTATTTAATGGGTAAAACTGTAAAAGTTGATGAGGAATAAATTTTGAACAGGAACCTTAATGTCTCATAAATGTGTGCTACTCCAGGATTTGAATACCTATGTTGATTGCATTCAGTTACGCGTAAGACAGAACATAATATTAAAATTAAAAATAGAGGATATTTATAGTAGGGATTTGCTTTCAGTTACATTTTTATTATCTGATATATAGGGTTATAGGAATGTAATGTGAAATCAAGATGACTTACTGATACTGTATTAAATTAAATATCACGGGAATGTAACATCCTTTCATTAAAATTTTGGAGTACAGATACAATTGAATACATATTGGAAATGTCAATACTAGTAACATTTATAAAAATATTATATCATAATATCATATTACTATTAATAAAATTTTCAATAGCGAGATCATCAATATTCATATAGAATATATTTGTTCCAAGTATTCATTAATTTGGCATAGAACATAAAATACATCCTACACACTTAAATTTGGGTTCTGAAAGATTTTCAGTTTGGTTCGTATTTTTGAGTTTCAATCATTAATATTTATAGAAAATATATTTGTCCAAGTTTTTTTAATATTTCCAACAAAATATACTTTCTACAAAGATTAATTTCGTGTTGAATGCTTACAAACTAAAATAACTTGGTAGATATACAACTATTAAAAAATTTCAAATATTTTTGGATAACATAATTTTAAGGTTAAGTTTTCAATCACTTAAGCTATATACTAAATATTGTAATCTATATATTAAATTTATCGACATAGGCACAAATAGGATGGGGGCCCCAGCCTTAAGCCCCCCCTAAGAGTTTCTATAGCCCCCCTCAAAACTAATGATTTCACTACTATAATTTAAAAGCATCATAAGAGTTTCAAGTATAGACCTGAGCTTCAGTCCCCACACCAAATTGCTAAAACACTATTTTCACCACTGTTTATCGACCAATAAATATTATTTATAGCAAAAAATAGTAAGGAATAAAGATTCTCCACTAATTGTGAAAAAGTTAAGCACTTTCTTAATAAAATATTTATTAATTATTATAACAAATCAAAATAACTCACTTATTAGGGTTTGGATGACTTCACACTCGAATGAAATGTTGATGTAAACAAATAATGTTTGTCTGTAGTGCCGAATGAAATGAAAACTGGCAGTTCAAATAGTTCGATTGAACCACCCATTCAATCGACTGTGCAACTGGCTCAACTAATTATGTAAAAATAATTTAACTATATAATATCTGTGTTTAATATAATTATAGCAAAAATACTAAGAAGTATGCTCTATTATTTTACCCAATACCCACCCATTATTAAGGCCGTTCAATTCAACTACTTGAAGTACGTTTTCGGCGCCACTAATCTTCGCTTTGTATGTGTATATTTTTATAATTTTCAACAATGCACCTCCACAAGGTGGTCTGTAAAATATAAACACATAGTTAGCTCAAATACGAAAATGCAGATTTGAAAAGCACTGAATGCAAAATATATAGGACATTTTAAAAATCTGTTTAATGTTATTATATTTAATCAGGATGGCTCAACTACCTGGATATAAAGTTTCATTGAAGACAGAAGTGTTGCAACTAGTATTAATCACCCAAAACATTGTTTAGTCGATTGGACGAAAAATGTTTTGTTTCAAAGTTGTTTGCTAAAACAAATTAAATTATACATTAGGTACTTATAATATAATTGTAATAAATTAAAAGATACAATTTAATAAATCTTCAAATTATCTATACTATTCTGTTTGAATACAATAGTAAAAATAATATATTCAATATTTAAAAACGTTGGGTATAGATGATTAATATTTTCAGAATAAATACTTGGTCTATGACTAAATTATTCTCATAAACCAAGATATTCATCAGCATAGATTTATCATTTATGTATTCAGAAGGCTCTTGAAGTTTAAACATTTAAAACAGGAGTGGTGCAACTAGTACTAAATAGAACATTAATCTCTTAAACAAATACCCCAACCCCCTGACAACATACCAAATGTGAAAAAATTTAGCGATTTCTTTATAGAATAGTTATCAGCTATGAAAAGAAATCAATATGACTCACTCATAAGATTTTGGATGATATCCAATCGTTTATAAATTTTTACAGATTACTCTATATGGCTATTAATTATTCAAAAAGCTTACTTACAAGATCTATCTAAATTTTAATGGTGAAAATACTCCTTGTGCCGACTTATATACTTGAGGATGAATGCATTCAATACCTATTTTACATGTTAATGAATCACTATCAAATATTTATCTAAACTGTGATATTTAATAAATAAATAAAATATTTGCATAAACAGAAATATTGTATTGAAATTAACTAAATGTGAATAAATTGAGAACATTCCTGTTAAAATACTTATCAAATAAAATGTGCATTTAGTATCATCTGTACAAGATAGCTTGTAAATATTAACACATAAATAGTATAATTATGAAAATCAAAGCTAAATGATGGACAATAAAATAATAATACATGAGAGGGTAGTTATCTATATTTTTACAAACTAAAATATTCAATAAATATTTAAATATTATCTAGAAGTTAATAGGTATAATTCAACAGCTTAATTTACAATCTATATATAATCAATCTAATTATATATAATTTACACTTATAGCTAATGTAATTGTTATAAAAATGTCAAGCTAAACAACTAATAAAAAATATTTATAGCAAAGAATAAAATGGAATATAATTTTATAAATGTGAATTATCGTTTATAACATATTACTAAATACTCTATATAATTATTAATTTTTCAAAAAGTTTCCTAACAAGATCTATCTAAATTTTAATGCGGAAAATACTCGTTGTGCTGACAAGATTACTTGAGGATAAATGTATTCAATAAATTCAAACATGTTCACGAATCCTATCAAATCATTTTATTCACAGATATGTCACCCGAAAACATGTTAAACATATATGAATTGAAACATAAATATTTCATAATTGGTGATACATCAACATAATAAAACAAACGCTGATAGTTAATTATGTTAATCCATAATCTTCGATGCATCTCTACACGATAGCCTGTAAAATAATAATACATAATTGGTATAAATATAGTATAGTAGGCAGAGATCATTAATATTTGAAGGTTGTATATTTTATCAATAAATTAAATAGTATCATGGATATGGATATAGATATATACAACCTGCAAACGTTAATAAGTTAATGACGTATTCAGCTGGATCTTCAAGTTTACAAAATCAAATTATTTTGATATTTTAAAAAGCTACTGTAAAAATCACTGGTAGCTATTTTCCTGCAATCAGTGTAATTTTATAATATTTACAAACAATGACCTCATGAAGGAACGAATAGTATTAATTAGAACATAAGTCTATCAAACACATAGCTAATACATTATACATTTCACAAAATATTAATTAAAATAGGTACTATAGTTTAAAGGAAATAAATATCAAAATATAAAAAATTAAAAAAATATTAATGAAAGGAATTAGCTAAATACTTAAGATATTATAGTACATTATGGTAATTAACAGGTACCTACTGCCATTTCTATTTTTCGTAATTTTATAATTTAATGTTAACAGGTTGGTTCATTTTTATTCAGTAATATAACCCACAAAAAAATTATAAACAAATATGAAAAATTAAATATAAGTAATTCTTATATGATTAAGGGTGAAAATTATTCATTGATGTTTGCTAATAAAAATAAAAATTATACAGTAGGTATTTATAATATAGTTGTAATGAATTTAAATAATACAATTTAATAAATCTTGAAATTATCTATTATGTATTTATGTTAAAACAAAATAAAATTAAAAAAATAATTAAAAATTATGAGTGGGTAGAGATCATTAGTACTCGAAGACTGTATACAATTATCTATGAATTAAATTTGATCATGGATATAGATAAAAAAAACAGCAAAAAATTGTATTAAATACCTAATTTCATGGCATACAAGCATTATATCATTTAAATATGCACAGATATAACGCTTATATTACGCCATTCAAAAATAAGGACGATAATTTAAACAAACGTAGGTACTCATTTTTTGTTTAGACTTTTATATAATTTATATTACAATTAGGCAAATTACATAAAGCAATAATTAAAAAATATGAGTAGGTATATATTATTAATATAGGAAGGTTGTACATTTTGGGCAATTAATTAAAAATTATCATTGATATAGATATACAACCTACAAAGGATAATGAGTTAATGACGTTTACAGCTGGATCTTCTAAAAAAAAAAAAAATGAACTATATTTGTAGGCTATTTTGTAGGCACTTTCATAATTGATATTGTGCGAAAGAAAAAATCATTAAATGTGAAAAAGTTGAGAAATTTCTTAAACAAATAATTATCAAATATTATAATAAATCAAGTTGACTCACCTTGAAGGTTTTGAATGACATCAAACTGGGATGTAAAAGTGAAATATGTATGTACGATAAATGTATTTAATAAATTCTAACATGTTCTCGAATGCTATCAAAACATATTATTCACAGATATGTCACCCAAAAACATGAATTTAAATATGAATTTAAACATAAATATTTCATAATTGGTGATACATCAACATAATAAAACAAACACTGATAGTTAATTATGTTAATCCATAATCTTCGATGCACCTCTACACAATAGCCTGTAAAACATTAAAACATAATTAGTATAAATATGAAAATACAGCTTTTTAAAGCACAGCTTCCAAAATACAAAGCAAATTTTCAAATAACTGTTTCTATGTTATTATTATAAATCAAGATGACTTAACTATAAGTTTTCAAGAAAAAATTAAACGGTGATGAAAATGTTGATTTTAATAAATTTCCATACAAATTGGTTTTGAAAAGAAGGTTTTGAATGACATCAAACTGGGATGTAAAAGTTAATTATGTACTTGCAAATATTCAACGATGCACGATGCACCTTTACACAATGGGCCTGTAAAATTTAAACACATGCTTAATTAGTTTCGATATGAAAAGACAGCTTTTAAAAGCACTGACTACAAAGCAAATTTTCAAATGCCTTTTTATGAGTTATTGTTATAGATATAGATGACTTAATTACCAGTAAAGTTTCAGGTAGAAATCACACGATGTTGCAAATGTTGTTGATGACAAATTTCCGTACACATTTATAGCATAACATGTTCAAATGGACATATCTCTCTAGAAGATGGACTGCAAAATATAAAGACATAATTAGTTTAAATATAATAGTAGAAAATTGTATAATGAACAAAAATAAATCTTTCCTGAATCCTGATTATTTCATTAAACATACGCAGCATTTGATCAGAAAATGCACCTCTAAACGTTGCCATGTAAAATATTAACAAATAATTAGTATAAAATATGAAAATACAAAGCTGTATTATGTCCAAATTAATTATTTCGATAGTAAATTATTCAAAAAGTTGCTTACCCAGATACTATGATCAAAATTCTAATGTTTAAATTAACTGCACACGCTGACTTGAGTAAAATTGTATTCAATACTTATTTTCATGGAACAAAAGCATTATATCATTTAAATATGCACAGATATAATGCTTATATGCCATCAAAATAAGGACGATAATTTAAACAAACGTAGGTAATCATTTTTTGTTAAGACTTTTGTATAATATATATTAAAATTGAACAAATTATATAAACCAATAATTAAAAATTATGAGTAGGTAGATATCATTAATATTGGATGGTTGTATATTTTGGGCAATGAATTAAATATTATCATGGACCTAAATATACAACCAACAAAGGTTAATGAGCTAAAGACATATTCAGCTGGATGTTAAAGTTTACAAAATCAAATAAATTTGTTATTTTGAAAAGTTGCAGAAATCAACACTCAAAATTCATCATTTCTGAATTTAATCTTATTTTAAAATGTTAATAAGTATTGAAAACAGAAAAGTTGAACTCCATGCGCGGACTTGAGTACAAGTGTATTCAATACCTGTTTATATGGTTTACAGTATGTATTATTATTTAAATATGCATATATATGATGCGTGTATTGTCATAAACAAGTATGATCATTTAATCAAAATTAATCATTTTTTGGTTATACCTTTGTATCGTATACATTAAAGTAATAAATTGAGCACTGCAAATTAGCAAACTTAAATAATATTAATCAAACTAAGTATCATATTATATAGATTATAAAATAGGGTATTTAAACTGATGGCCTGTAACAAATAGACAGTATTATTGGAAAGACATAATTGTACATCAGTAATAAATATTTATAATAATCATATAATCGATACCATATATGATAAATATCTGCACAACCTTAATATGAACAAAATGTCTATATTTTAATGCTCGAACTAACTCCATCCGCTGACTACAGTAAAAGTGTATTCAATACCTGTTTTTATGGTATAACAGATTTATATCATTTAAATATGCACAGATATCACTCGTGTATATCCATAAAACAAGGACAATAATTTTAACAATAGTAAATTCTTTTGTTAGACTTTTGTTTAATACCCATAGGTTAACATAACAAACTGAGCACTGAAAATTAGCAGACCTAAAAAGATAAAAGAAATGATTCTAAATCAGCAATAAATACTTTTTAATCACCATGTAATCTATACCATATTATATAACTGAACAACCTCAAAATTCCATAAAGTTAGAAAAGATCGTAAAATTGACAGTACCTACTAGGATCACGAGTTTATTTTTTAAAAATGCAGGACATTTTAAATCATGCCTACTTTATTTGTAATTTACATAAGTATAATTAAGTTAATGGCCGGAGGGTTCAAGACAAAGCTCCTCAAAATTTCAAAAGATATAATTTTAAAATCACTTTGATGTCTGTGAAATCAAATGAAACAATTATATATTGTTAAGTAATCATCAATATAATTTTATAAATATGATTGATCGTTCATAACATTTTACCATATATTTTTTATGATTGTTAATTATTCATTGACTATCGAGATACTAATATAATATCTGACTTGAGTAGAAATATATTCAATACTTATATTGAAGCTGTTGCCAATTTTATGATTTTTAATTCAACATATCATTGGCAAGAGCTTCAAAATATGGATGAATTTAAACAAAAGTAATTCTTATTTGTTCATACATTAACATAATAAAGTGAACAATGAACAATACCACACATAAATAGCACATCATTTACTTTTGTATAGACAGTTTAATAAGGCTTAATATTACTTTATAGAGTGTTACATCAAATCTAGACTACTATTTTTTAGAGGTTGGTAATTGGTAAACACCTGATTTCTACTAACATTTTTGAAAAAAAAATGTTGTTATATGTGTCACATACCTACATGACAATTTTTTTTACAAATCTAGTAGCAGATGTTTTAAGATTGAAATCAAGAATAATTTGGACAAATTGAAATGAATTATAAAATTTTAAACTTTACCTTTTTTTAATAAATCTTAATAAAGGTTATAATGATATAAATTAATTAAATCTTTCAGTTCAGTCTGGTTGTTCATTGTGCTAAGTCGTGCTTTGTTAATTAATTGTCCAAGTATGAAATCGTGTTAAAAATGCAATTTGACGGTTTCGCGAAATGAGGTCAGTATTCAAGGTAATACATGTAAGCATGTATTACATATGAAAGTGTCTAAAACGAATGCGGAATCTTGAGACTTTATGAAATCAAAAGGGATGGGCATTATGAAGACTGCACAAAAAAGCTTAAACAAGACTGAGAAGAAAAGACACCCATCAGAAATATACCACAAACAAAAGGTGACACAAATATCTATATGAACAGTGATTTAAACACCCGAGCTATAACCACTAGAATAGAAAAATTTATTAAAAACCAGATAACTACTAATGAAACTCTCTTAACCCTAAGTAACAAGATATTAGAACTCGAGAAAACTTTAAAAGAAAAAGACGGAATCATACAAAATCTAGAAATAAACATCAACATATTAGAAGAAAACGAAAGTGTCTAGTAGAAATAAGTGGTGTAAAAAAGGACCATAATGAAAATTTTAAACAATATAGTTATGGGTACCTACACAAACAAAAATTAAAAAAAAATCTTTTAATAATTATTAAACCAATAAAAATGTGTTAAAGAATGACTATCGGGTGTAATAATAAATAGGTGCTTATTCATAGTCACATATTCGAGGCTTTTACGAACTATCAGTGATAACCGAAGAATTCAAACAATTATAAAAATGAATAGATACCTACATTAAATTGTTATATAAACGCATTGGTGTCCTTAGGTAATAATCACCAAGGCTGGGGATCTACGCTAGTTAATTTAATTAAACGAGTAAATTAGATATTAGCACCATAAAAGCATAAGACGGAAGCAATTACTCCGAAAAACGAGATACCACCAATTCAAGTAGTAATACAATTTTTGGAAAATCGCTTTAATGTAGAAGCTGTTGAACCGGTATCACAGATGAATATTAAACAAAGCTCGGAAAAGAAATAAGAAAAGAAATAAAGTTTATCCCAATGAGAAAATGTATTCATTCACGGCTACCGATATGACAAAATTCTACAATTATTGTAATCTACCACATACTATTTAAAATAAATATTTGTCCTTCATTCCTAACAATTATAGCATTACCAGTACCCGACAGAAAAATTTGAGTAAATTTGAGTGTATTATATTATGTATACCTATGTCCAAATAACAACAAAAAATGTTTTAGTAAGAAATGTTTCAAGTTCTAAACTGCCCATAATACGATGCAATATTTAATTTCGATCAAGGACAGCGAAGGAAATAAAAATAATACGACAACAGGCAACAACAGAAAAATCATTTTCGGAAAATGTTTGTGAATGTTTTAAAAAATTTGTCCTTAAAAAAATACGTTTTCATTGTTTTTCAAAATTCTATGTTATCGATCCATAATTATTAAAAAAAAAACCCGACTACAATGACATTAGTTTTAAAATAAATATACCATTAGCATAAACAATATTGTATGAAAGGGACAATCACTGAAAGCGTAAAATTGATCATTTTCTTACTAAAATATAGCTAACGAATATTATAATAAATCAAGAAGACTCACCCCAAGAAGGTTTTGGATGACTGTGAGATCACACAGGAGTGTAAAAGTTGATGTAAGTGTCAAGTGAATGTCCGTTGTGTATGTGTGTATTTACATAATATTCAACGATGCACCACTATATACGATAGCCTGAAACATAATATTAAAACGTGATTAGTTTATATATGAAAATACAGCTTTGTAAAGCACTGAATGCAAAATATATATACATATGGTCAATTTTAAATACCTGGTCATATTATTATAATAAATCAAGATGGCTTACCTATAAAGTTTCAGAAAGAATCAACACGACAATGCAATTTGATGTTGACAATTTCCGTAAAATTTTTGTAGCTTAACATTTTCAAATGAACATATCGCTGATTATTTTAATGAACATAATATGCTGCATTCGATCAGCGTTACACATTATGCTCCTGTCTAATCTTCATGAGTTCTAGAAAAATAAAAGAACAATAAGTATAAATTAACATGAAAAATTGGGAGGAGTTAGCCGATATGTTATGATATTCATACTCCGTGATAAAAATTGTACAACACGTAACTAACCTTCATGTTTATAATATAGACATAGAAATTTCACTTATCGATGAAAGTGGAAAAATATCCGTTAATTAAATTTATATATCATAGCTGGTACGTGATACGTACAGATGTTAAATGACAGACTGTAGGATAAAACAACACATAAATGCATAATAATATACCAATAATGTATTATATATGTAGTTCCCTACAAATTTAAATCACCGAGTTTAACATTTTATCATATTTTTTATTATAATTTTATTTGGTTGTTAATTACTCCAAAAATTTTCTATCAAGATACTGTATATTCTATAATTTAATTCCAAAACTAGCTCCATGCACCGACTTGAGTAAAAGTGTATTCAATACTTGTTTATGGTATAACAGGTTGAAATCATTTAAATATGCATAGATATCACTCATGTATAACCATAAAAACAAGGACGATAATTTAAAAAAGTAATCATTTTTTGTTAGACCATCGTGATTTTTAGACCAACAAGCCAAACAAAACTGAAGGAATTTGATTAGACGGATTTCAATTTTTAAAGCTGAATTTTATTGATTACCAAGTTCAACATGTTTCCATTGAGGTGATTTTGTCTTCAGTCGGTGTAGATTTTTAAAATTTGCAGTTTGTATGAAGTGGCTTATGCATAAATTATTCTCATAGACCAAGTCATACAAATCTGCAAAGTTTAATGTGTAAATTATGTAAACTATTTTAATATTTTGAGAAGTTACAGTAATTAAAACTACGATCTAAATCCTGAAACCAAAGTAATTTTAAAATATTTACAAACAATGATCTCAGGAAGTAGCTCCTAGTATTAATTAGAACATAAGGTCCATCGAACACATACTGAGACGGTGACGGCGATGATGTTCGCCGCTGTAGTCCTGCAGCAACTTGTGGTATGGTGGTGATAGCAGGTGCAGTGGCGCAACTAGCGAGGGTAGGGTTAAAGTTTTATTATGTGGGCTTTAGTCCCCCCCCTCCCTGCAGAATTGTGACTTTAGTTGCGCCTGTCGGCATGTAGCTACTAGTTACACATCACATTTGGTTTAAATTTAAATTAATAACATTCATGTATAACCATAAAAATAAGGACAATACTTAAATAAACGACAAAAGTAATCATTTTTTGTTGGACCATTGTATAATAGGTATACATTAAAATAAAAAACTGAGCACTCAAAATTAACACACTTAGAGTATATTAATTAAACTCATATTATATTTATAGATTATAGTTAGGGTAATTATACTGTTGACCTATAACAAATAGGCGGTATGATTTGAAAGACATAATTCTACATCAGCAATAAATATTTATAATAATCATATTATAATCTATAACCAGTGGCGTCATTTCAGTTTTCAATAGAGGGGGGCAAAGGTTTTGACCGGCCCGAATGGGTAAAAAAAAACTGCTCGCCTCGATCGCAACCACATATTAACTGCTTACATTTTTTTATGGTACCCTTTTTATCAACTAGGTAACATCATTTTTAAATAAAAGGTAGCAGATATTTTAGAAAAACAATTGTATACCTATATTAGTTAAAAGTCTACAAACTATTATATGGCAATATTTATATTGAAAAACAATAATATTAGTAGTTTATTATAGGATTTTTTATTTTTTTTTATTTTTGAAAATATGTATCAACTGCATTATCTATAAATCAATTTTACCCGATTCATCACTTATAGCCTATACTCTATTACTCTTATATTGGTATACGATATATTTACAATTATTATCTTAAATAATAATAGGTACCTATATATTTTTTTTATTGCTTGCTTTCTGGCGCAGTCACTCAAGTTTTGTCTATTTATTAAACATACTAGAAATTATTTTCGATTCTTGAACGGTAATTTTATATTTTTAGCCACACCACCTATTTATTTTTTTTAAGTCATATTTTTCCCAAATTAAAATATTAATGTAAACACGCGTCACGAAAAAAATGAATTTCAGCTAAAGTAACACAATAGGTACCTACACAGAATAGTTGAATCATACACGACTGTCGCAGTTAACTGAAGTCCGTGATCAATGATAATTATTAATAAGAGTGCCAATCGGTTGTTGTTTTTAGAATTTGTATTAGTTTAAGATTTTAGAAATTAAACTATACTAGATTATGATACTAATTATTATTATTGTTGTCCATACAACATAAACAAACATACATAAATACATACCCAAACATACAATGTGTATGTAGGTACGTCACCGCATACGTCTAAATATAAATATATTCCAACTATCAATTAGTAAAAATGTATCACTGTGACAATAATTTCTTAGTATATATAGTATAATATTTTTTGAAAATATTATAAAATAGGCATGTTTTTGCGCTTATAAAATTTAATAATGGTAAAACGGCAACAACTGGGAATCGGCCCATCGGGTCGCTTTTAAAATCAGACAGGGGCAAAAGCCCACCTTGCCCCCCCTCAAATGACGCCACTGTCTATAACATATATAACTAAACAACCTTAAATTTTCATAAAGTTAGAAAATATTGTAGAATGGACAGAGCTAGTATCCCACATTAATTTTGTATAAAAGTAATTCATATTTGTTTATACATCAACATAATAAACTAAATCGAACAATAACACACTTAAACAAACTATCATTTACATTTGTATAAACAGTTACATCAAATCTTAAAAGGACGTAATATTATTTTATTAAAATTACGGAATACAATTGTATTACTGTTGGAAATATCGATATAGGTACTATATAGTGTTTTAAATTTAAAATTATATAATACAATTCTTACAAATTATGAGTAAAGCTGTATTGTAGGTCATTAATATTCACAGAAAGTTTAAATTATTTTTGTAATCAGTATTTCCACAATAAATGAGATAAACTTCCTGCAAAGATCAATTTCTTGTTCTGAAGGATCTCATGGTTCTAAATATCTAATTCTTAAAATACAGGATACATACCTATGAAGAAAATAACATCAAGAAGTAGACTTTTATTTTCTAGAGGTTGGTAATTGTTAGGTACACACCTGATTTCCATAAATGTTTTTGAAAAAGAAAATATTGTAACTTGTGTCGCATACCTACATGAAATTTTTTTTCAAATCTAGTAGTAGAGGATCAGAGATTAAAATAAAGAATTTGGAAAAATTGAAATTATTCATACAATTTTAAACTTAATATTTTACATAAAATATTAATACATTTTATGAAGATATAAATAATTAAAGATACTATTAATGCATATCTTTTACTAAATTAATTAATTTATGTTTATATTCATATGAAGAATCTATTACTCTCCGAGACTCTTTAAAGATTTGAGTATTAAGCACTGTAATATCAAAAACTATGATTTGCTGTAATTTTTGAACAGGGTTTAAGTTTCCGAAAATTGTTTCAAATACTTCTGAATTCAGTATACTAGTACCGCATAGTCACGTATTTTCGGCGTAAAAAATTGAAATTTAATGGGTGTTCGGTAGAGTAGACTTATACCAATCCTAGTTTTTAGATATACCATATTAGAAAATGAGCCGGATCTCATTTAGCGTGAGGAATCAGTCTCTGAAGCTAGAGACTGCAGTGTGGCCCTATATGATATAGACTCTTTAGTATATAGACTATATAGAGTATAATTTATAAACTATATAGAAGTATAGAGTAAGTATAGATGATTGTGATATAGTACGCCATATACAAGTTACAACTATACAAGATAGGTACTAGCCTTTCTTCATAAAATAAACTATAATTTTGTTGGCACTTTATCGGAAGTATCATTCAATTTTTCAATTAGAATTTAATATAGAATTCAAATATAATTTAATTAACTACATAATGATCACAGAAAACATTTTTTATAGAAAATATAGATATACAAATTTTGCGTGTTTATTCTATTCATTTAGCTACATTAGTGCAGTAAATATAGCTTTTATTAGTCTAAAGCGCATTATCAAATATTATTGAATAGGTACCTAACCTAAGGTACTATAACTTTTTATTGAATAGGTTCAAAAATCGTAACATAAGTAATTTAAATTATACACTTTTACTGTGTCATATATAAGCACTTAGACTATTATAAAATGTGAAAACATAAACCCGTTCAAAAATAAAAAATAAATTCGATATTGGTGTATATAATATATAGCAGGGGTGACGACCAAACTTGTTTTGATTAAGATCTACTGAGGGTATATTTTTTCTTTTAGGATCGACTAATGTAAAAAAAAAATATTTAATACTAATTATAAACATACTTTTATAAATAAAAAAATTAAAGTGTTAAGTTATCTAAAATGAGTGTTTCACATTAAATTTCTAAATAAGTTTAAAATGTATTAACATTTTACTGTTGATGTAGAAGCGTGTTGTTGCATATATCATGGCCAAACGAAGACTCCATGCTTAAGTCTAAGCCTAACCTACTCAGCTTTTATAAATTTCATGTGAAAAATGCTATTGAACATTAACAGGTTAATCCGAAATATATGTATTTAACAACTGAATCTACTAAATGACAAATGCATAAGAATAATCAATAAATTCTAACAAGGCGGGATCGACTTCATCGTTCAAGATCGACTGTTTGGCCACCCCTGACATATATGTACCACAAATTAAGTTTTATAAATTGCATAACTTGCCAAATTTGTTAAAAACAAATTGTAGTTATATTAAAATAGTAATACATAATAATATTATGTTGGTTAAAATTTACTATTTGGTAAATTAATAAGTGGGCCGGTAATCGGTATACTTTGTATTTTCCCGGGCCGAAATCTCTCCCCAATCCGCCCCTGAGTTCACCTCCTTTATGTGCACCCTGGGTTGTCCTTTATGTTCCCATTTGAGATGCGTAAAAAAATTATAACCTTTTTTTCTTGGAACGCACTTGGAACATTAAAAAAGGTAATTTCGGGATGCACTACGGAAACTCCCATAATAAGAGATATTATGTTATTAGGCGTGGAATTATTTTTCGACTCCATGCATGGAGTCCCGGAAAAATTATATTTTCTAGTAGCGGGCCGATTATACAAAAAACGAGATTAGGATGGAAAGCTGCAGCTGGTCCTATACTAAAATCAAATACAAACACCGAATATAATGTGAATATTACGTTAATGAGCCAAGTCGTAATAAATAATTTGGGGTTTAGAAACGATATTGAACGATGTGTTTTCCTATTGTTTACGTTTTATTAAAACTCGTATCAAAAGAATTAAAATTATTATCCTTATTCAACCCAAAGAACTACGAAAAGCCGAAATTGTTGTTATCGAAATAACAGAAACATACTATACTGGTCAAGTGAAATAAGTAATAACTAGCTAGTTTAATTAACAATAAGTTCTAGGTTCACGTTACAGACGTGCTCAAGGGGCTGGTTTAATTTGTTGGTATAGGTATTTAATAAATAATAATATTAGGTATGTACCTACTGAAAATACACTTTACTATTTAGTATTCTATATAGGTAGTTGGTTAATATTCTGTGAATCAAATATTATATTATAATATTATAGGGGGATAGAGTGACCGAGCGACTCAGTCGTCGGTGACGACGTGCACTGACGCCGGTTCGAACCCGGCCGCGGCACAGTGGTCCGAAACCCATTTTTAGCTGGCCAAAAGTGCTATTTTTAAAAAGTAAAAAACGCTAAATTTTGGTATTTGAATATTTTTATTACAGTATTTTCAAGGCAAATTAAAAATATAAGGTCAATCACTTGATTATTAAATATGATAGGTACAACCGTTTGATTTGAAATATACCTATAGATTTTTAACAAATATTTTCAACTTTTACGCTATAAATGGTAATCATTTTTTTTCACTCAAAATAGTTTATTTAAAATTTTTTTTTTCTAATTCACACTTATTATGTTGTGGCAAGGCATGGTGTCCGATGAGAAGTGCCGCCATCCCCCGCCAGGGTATCACAATAGTTTTTACAAAATACATATTTAATTATACATTATTACGATTATAATGCAAATGACAAATTTATATTGTCTACCAAAAGCTATTTTAAAATAATAGGTACCTATTTGAGTTTCGTTTATCATTATCCAACGCAATATATTTTATTATAAATTATAATAGATTAGACTCGTGGTTGTCGCGATCACATATTATATCTACTATCTTCTGATAACATTTATATATAAGATTTAATGACTGAATGTCCAATAACTGACGAAAAATTTGTCAAGTATTGCAATTAGTTAGTATAAAACTATATTTCTGAGGACAGTGCTTTTAGTTCAACATTATGGGCATGCAATTCGGCGAGCACACAGCTCACAACAAATTAGTGTGAATCGTTTCACTCGTATTTCAATGAAAACTTTTATTTTAACTCTCCATCAATCATAAACTGGTTAAATATTGTAAGCAATAACATCCAGACAGAAACGTATATCAAAATGTATAGCGTTGAAATTCTCAAAAAACAAAAGTCAAAAAAACGAAGGAAATACAAGAGTACAACGAAAAACATATAATTTTATATAGATCTAGCGAAGTTACTAGGTATGAGGTTGTAAAACACATGAGTAGAAATTTAAAAAAAAAATAATTTTTGTAAATGTATTTTGTGATGACTTTTCTAGTAAAAAAAATATATAAATTATATGCTTTTAATGCTTTTTAAAAAATAGTTTTTAGTAGACAATAATTTGTTTTATAATTTTTAACTGTACAAATGTATCATTGAATATGTATTTTTTAAAAAAACTTTTGCGATGACTTTTTACAAAAATGTTATTAAAAAATAATATAGCGTAAATTGTGTAATGTTTTTTTTTTAAATAGTTAATAATAATAAATATATACATTATATTATTTAAAAATCATTGTCAACTTTATATGAAAACGACTAAAATGGCTTTGATCGAAATTGGTATCTTTAGCGAAATAGGAAATGTCGATTTTGTGCGAAACGGGCCGCGCCCATAATTAGATTTACAAATTATCTACTTTGAATTTTTCCAAAAAAAAAGTTAATCAAATTTTTAAATATTATAATATGTTTAGTGTAAGATAGTAAGATATAAATTATATAACTAAATAAAAAAACTAAGCCGTCGCGGGAGACATGGCAGATGTGGAACATCAAAAATTGTATTTAGGTAATACTGTTGAAAATTGAAACGCCACTACTGTCTCAAGAATCTAATGGTATAATTGGTTATTATTTTTTTGTTTATTTTTTACCCGAAATGACGATGTCTTTGAACGTCGATAATAATAACATACCTACCATATTATAATAAACTATATTATTGTTGTTACGTCTGGGTTTGATTAATTTAATAACATTAATAACCTTTTAACGTAACGTATCTTCGGATGTATACATCGTGTTCTTTCAATATATAGAATGATTGAAAAATATCAAATTAATTTCATCACTAATTATTGAATTTATTTTTTAAATAAAAATCATTTTAGTAGTACCATCGGTATTTATATTTTATATACTTATACTCTTCAATTATTTATACTACAACAAAATTATTATTAGTTATATAGGTAGGTACATCGTACATATTACAGACCGCGGGTTGCCGGTGTCGACGCATAGTCGACCGCGGACGTATTTTCGGCGCAGCGATAATAGCCGCGGAGCTTAACGTGATTAAGATAAATACATAATAATATACTGATATAGATTATAGATACGCATATAAAGCAGCGCGTGGGTAGGCCGATACTTATACACCATAGAGCAAGTATATAATGGTGAGCAAATGCGCGAGAAGAGTTAAAAATAATCAAAATAAATGTAAATGTCTCATTTTTTTGGATAAATCTATTAAATGAGTATCCCAAGATTTCAAGAAAAGCTATGAATGCGATACTGCCTTTTTCCACATCCTTTATTTGTGAAGCAGCTTTTGTCTTCAATGAATGCCATCAAAACTAAAAATCGATCACAACGAAGAACTTCAAAGACGACATACACGAGGGTGTACAATTCGACCACGAAGGAAGCTAATATTGAAGGGAAAACAGTCCCAAATTTCTCATTAAGATTAGGTTTTTTATAAAAATTGTAATGTATGTTGATTTTCCATTTCAATAAATTAAATATTTAGGATAATTATAATAATATTTTTTTTCTATCCTACCATTTTAAAATGTTTGTTAGTAATATTATACTGATATACAACTACTTTGGTATTAATAATTAATATGATGAAAGTCCAGTATAAAAAAAATATGTTTACATCATGAACTAAGATAATATAATATAATATTATCTTAGCTCATGGTTTACATATAAAAGTCAGTGACAAGTGTTCCACGGATAAATATGGGTTAGGATCAGTGTGCCGCGAGGGAAAAAGGTTGGGAAATGCTGCCATATTATAGTATGTGAGCCACGAAACAAGTCTTAATATTGTTAATAATAATCACCTGCTACATGAATGAGCCAATAGCTCAGTCAATTAAATATTTTATAATTAATAATTTTAATAATAGAGTATTAGGCATTTAGGTACTTACCAACTCGTATCAGCGGAATGAATTACCTTACACTGACCATGAGGTGACCGGATGTGTAGGCTAATATCCGCGATGCTGCCTGGCGCCTGCTAACACAGTGGTGCCCAACCCGCGGCCGCGAAGGAATTCTATGTGGCCCGTTACGAATTTTCTAAAATAAAAACAATTTTAAAAATGTATGAAAAAATTTTTAAATTATTTATGTTCATATATTCTTTTTTTTTTAAATTTATGAATTCGTTTAAATAATTGTTCCAAAAAATATAATTATAATGATAATAATAAAACTAAAAACTATACAAAAATGTTTTACTCTTAATTTTAATGTGAAATTTGAGCTTGTACTTCTTTTACTAATAATAAAAATCTGGTTGAAGTTTAGTGGTTCCAATCCTCAAAATTGAATGAAGGTGTTCATTCGTAAATCATGATCTATGAACCGATTTTGTTTGTTTCATCATAGTTTTTTCATTAAAAATTCGGCAATCATCATTATATTTTCGTTTTTTCTGTCTGACATTTTCATACAGAAACATAATACAATTAAATACCGATATCACCCGTGTACTTAAAATAATTACGTACTGATCAAACTAATGGTGTACCTAAGATGTGTACCTCAATTCATAATCTTTTCAATAGACAATAAAAGATAAGAAAACAAGTCCAATATGGCAATATATAAGATTATTTTTGTACTTTTATACTTTGTGGCCCGCTTGAAGATAATTGCTTACCAAAGTGGCCCGCCAAAGGAAAAAGGTTGGTTATCACTGTGCTAACAGATAATCGAAGGACGAAGTTATGAACGGAACACGCAGACATGAATTTCGAACTAGGACCGCACCAACGGCTACGAAGAGTAGGTAATATTGATGGTGGTGCAGCGCTGCTCATGCAATCAAACATTTTCAGTGACGGCAATTCGAGTGGTAGCAACCCCCCCCCCACCACCACTATATTTTATGATATATTTTAATATTTAATACAAACCTATTCATTATAATATTTAATATAGAAACGAATTTTATTCTTGTATATATTCTATTTATGTATAGTGTGGGAAACTTAAACGTTGGGTATTACTGAATTAGTCGTGGGTCAATATTGTATCTGTTTACCAACTACTTATTGATAATTTATTAATCAAATTATAAAAACATAAAATTATTTACTCTCAACTTTTTTTAAGAAATTGTGTTGATATAATTCACGAACTATGCCTGTACTTTTATACTTCATTTAAAATATTTATAATCTTATTTTCGGAAAATTATATATTTAAACATTTGGGTAGCATTATTTTAATTATATGACATATAAAAGGTATCTAAGTCTAAACCCAATTTGCAATTTTCTATTAGATATAATTATCAAAATTAATTTGCTCGTCGATGTAAATTTATAAAAGGACTAAAAATAAAAAAAATTATCTATACAATTGAAACGATTCGGCGCGTTCTAATATTTAAAATAATATTGCTTAGTATGACATGCGTACCTCAGATAGACGTTCGAGTTGTAAACATTCAATTCACTGAGTATGAAAATCGTTCCCATCGTCAATCGTTAGGCACAGCTTCGGCGACAGAGTGGAGTGGGCGCTGCAGTCCGTGGTAAGCTGCGGTCCCTGTGTGTGGTAGCAAGAGAGGATGACACTCGCGGAAATCACACAACACAATTCGAGAGTGAACGAGCGACGTTTATTCGGGTTAATAAAACAATAACGATATACTACCGACGGTGGTAGTATGACACTCTGGTACTGCGGTAGTACTATATAACACGTGGTTTTTTGTAGAACCGTTCATGTGGTGGTCGAGAGCTTCACTGCGGTGATCGGACGAGAGCTGGTGTATTCGACGTTGTACGGTCGCTGACTGAATCGGTTGTCCGGTTGTAGTTAAGACGGTCGGTGAACGAGAGAGCGTCCGCCGGCGGCCAGCAATCTCTCGCTGACTTATCCCACCCTGTGCCTCTGAGGCATGGTGGGAGAGTTGACAGTGTCGCGCCCCGTTGTTGCCGGTGTTGGTGGTTGACGAAGTGTAGGTACACCGGTCGCTACAGTGCCTGTACTTTGGACTGACTGTCGCTGCATATCGCGTCACGTTGCAGCAAACAAGTGGCAACCCACGTCGAAGACTCCAAAACGCGTTTTGCTGACTTGTAGTGGAAACACAGAATATAATAAATTATAGTTTTTAGTCTCCTCCTTGGATATATTAATATAGATATTGAAACGTTTGGTGGTTGGCTATAAACATGTATAGCATGGCCACACCCATTGTTGCCTTTATATATTATATACATCATTATATATTTTTTTGTTTGCTTATATTTTATGTAAAATCAAGATGTTAAAGACATTTAAACACAGATAATGCGTATGACATTCCATTTATAAATTATTATTTATTATGTTCGGTCAATGAGAGGTAATTTTTTTATATTTTATACCACCCGGAGAATATTGTAAAGGGACTGGTTTTATTTGATTTTAAATTACATATATTTTTTTCGTAGTTATTTTAAGCGGGTCCCGACCCCCTTTATTTAAGTACCATCACTATAATATATCCAGCGCCACAGTATAATTTCATTACAAATACATAATTTGAACATATTTCGGTATATAAATAGACTAATTATTATTCGAGAAAATCGTAATTAATACAATAATATATACCTATGTTAATCACATGTCACATGTGTAATGTATAAAATTAATCTAAAATGTCTTATGTTATAGGTATTTTTTATTTTTTTATTGAGTTGAGGCTTCGAAAACGTAATCTTTGATTCTCATATTGACAAATTTGTATTAATTATTAAGCCGCTAGATAGGAATCTGACAAACATTTTCTGGTAGTGCTGTGAAATTGACCTTAACTAATAATTATGGGAGTTGACTTAATCGACCGTAGACAGCATTAAAAATGAATTAATACAAAAAGAATATGAAATTAATCGACAACTATTTGACGAGTCACATTTTCTACGAAATATCATGGTATAGTTTTTATATTTTATATGATAAATAACTAAATAGTCTACATTTTTGAATAATAAATATTAATTATTTTAAATCAATTTTAGAAACGCGTGCTTAGGCTACCGGAATTTAGGTTGTAAGATAAAATATTTTTGAATAATAAATAATAATAATTATAGTAATAATTGAATATTAGAACATAATATTATTCTAATACAATTATTGTTTTGTGGACATTTTATGGTATCGTCAGATATTTGACGCTAACACACTATAACCTAACACGGTGGAAACATGTCGTACAATTAATAATATACGACGTAGTGAATAATCGTATTTTTAATATATTAATATTATAATATAACATACAAAATATAATATGATAAATGTATGGTCAGGACATTATGGCCTATGGGTAATCTTAATTCTTAGGTAAAACTATAGTCGGTAAATTTTAAATGAATTCCGTATATAATTGGTTGTATTCATGTTAATGATACACACTTTTTTTTTCGATAGCAGCATCCGTTTCAAACATATTAATATTTGTATTGATAAGATTGTCTCTTCGGGGGATCAATGTTCATAATACGAAATTCAATTTTTATCTAAATACAGATACGAAATAATATGTAGAAACAAATGTTTAATTTCCAAACGCATACGTTTTCGAGAAAATACTTTTAAACGAAATTCGGTTTCAAGAAATTTCCGACACATTTTACTATAGATTCCAATTTAATATATAGCTATTCATTATTTAAATTTATGTTTTTTATTAAATACCTAGTACCTGCCTACACAACAAAATTAGTTAAAATGGGAATAATATTCCAATACCAACATTTTACAACAAGTTAATATATAAAATATGTTATGACTATAATATTCAATCACTTGACTTAAAATTATTTAACGTACCTATGTATAATGTGAATAAAATTGGAATTAATTTTAAACTGTAATATGTACCTATGTATACCTAATGTTAATACAATTGAAATTATTTTTTAAGAACATTTTAAAAATATTACCATAAACTATAAACTATAAAACTGAAATCCTATGAGCAACAGTTTTCTTGTAATATTATTGAATTTCAATAACATTTTTTTTTTTCAGAACTATATATTATTTATAAATTAATGACGATTATCAAATATAATTTTTTTACAAATACATAATTTGAACATATTATTTCGGTACATAAATAGAATAATCATACGAGAAAATCGTAATTAATATAATATAATATATGATAATCACATGTGTAATGTATAAAATTAATCTAAAATGTCTGATAATATATTTTTTTTTTGACTTGAAGCTTCTATACCACTGATATAATTAGCCTGTGGAACTGCGTGGTGATGGGACGGAGGGTACTTTAGGTTTTGAACACGAATGTTTTGGCAGAATATATATGCGTGGTACTGTAGATACGTGTCGAACGATCCGTACATGGCGTACTCGTTAGAATAATTCATCGTACCATGGTACATCGTACCATTCATCGTACCATGGTACCATGGTACATCGTACTTCAGTGTCAATGGTAAAATATTTGCGGTATTACAGGTGTGGCCAATATAAAAAAAGGTGGGTAAGTGGATTTCGCTCTGCTGTACAGTAGGTTTTCAGTTTTCAGGTTGAAATCACACAACGATGCAAATGTTGAGGTCAGTTATAGTATGAATGAGAAATGTTCAGACGATCTTGTCTTAGGTCATTGTCTTGAGTTAAAATTTATTCAATACTTACTTTTAAAGTTAAGGTAGATATGATTTTTGTTTATTCACATAACATACCAAAACTTTAAAAATAAGGATGAACTTAAACACAAGATGTCATTCTTATTTGGTTATATGTTGAGTGAGAAATGCAGTCCTGTAAAGTATTTAAGTAAAAGTATTTGAGTAAAAGTATTCAAATACTTTTTTAAGTATTGAATAACTTTTTAAATACTTTCAGCATGAAGTATTTTGAATGGTATTTTAAATACTTTTTTTTGTATTAAATACTTTTTGGTATTGAATACTTTGGTTTTTTATATCGAACATTTTATTTTTATTTGAAATAATTGGTTGGAAAAATATTATTGTCAACTACAATAATAAAATAAAAGTTTTATTTAATATTGTGTATTTCTGTGTTAGCCGAAGCCCGAAGGTTTGTGAAAACCAGATTTCTAAAAAAAGTTATTGAATAACAATATTCCCTTTAAGACTATTAGATAACTATTAGATTACCTACTACCTATGTGTTTATATTACGATAATTAGAAACCCACTTTAAAAACCAAAAGTATTTGAAAAGTATTCCAAATACTTTTTCAAAGTATTTGAGTAGGTAGTATAAGAAATACTTTACAATTAAAGTATTTGAGTAGTATCTTAAATAATTAAAAAAAATGTATTTGAGTATTTACTCAAGTACTTTTTAAAAGTATTCTTTACAGGACTGGAGAAATGTTCAGACAAGATCAGAGATGTACGCTAATAAATATATAAATTATACAGTAGGTACTTATATTCATCAGCATTACATATCACGCCCACATTGCCACCAATTCACATGACTTAAACGAGAAGGCCAAACACTGAAAGTGAAAAATATGTGAAATTCTTTGTAAAATAGGTGTCAAATATTATAATTAATCAAGATCTCTCACTTATTATGTTTTTGACATAATCACTCAGGGATGTAAAAGCTGCAGTCTGTGAATGTCTGTTATGTATTTGTATATTTACATAATATACATTGATGTACCTTTACAAGATTCCCTGTAAAAAATGAACACATTGCTTGTACAAATATGGATATATATAAGGCTGTATTATGTTCCAAAAAATTATAATATATGAGTAGTTATCTGAATGTTTCAAAACTAAGCTACCTATCCAATAAATTTAAAAAAAAAAAACTACAAATTAACTATAAGTCATAATTTAACAGGTCAAGTTTACAGTAATTTAAACTTTAGTCATTGAACAATAACTTAGTCAAATAATTATCAAATATTGTAATTTATAATAAAGCAAGATAACTCACCTAAAAGGTTTTGGATGACATCAAACTGGGATGTAAAGTGAATTTCCTTTATGTATGTTTATATTTGTAAATTATTTAACAATGTACGATGCACCTCTACACATTTGCCTGGAAAATATTAACACATAAGTAGTTCAGACATGACAGTACAGCTTTTTAAAGCACTGAAGACATGGTAAATTTTCAAATGCCTATTTATGGGTTATAATATCAAAGTAATTTTAAAATATTTACAAACAATGACCTCAGGAAGGAGCTCCTAGTATTAATCAGAACATAGTCCATTGAACACATATTGAGGCGGCGATGACAGTGCTGTTCGTTGCTATAGTCCTGCCGCAGCATGTTGTATGGTAGCGATGTCCAGGTGCAGTGGCAAGAAGATGGACTGCAAAATATAAACACATAATTAGTTTGAATTTAATAGCATAAGGTTGTATGATAAACAAAAATGAAACTTTCCTGAATCCTGTTGTAATCGATTATTTCAAAGAAAATATGCCGCATTTGACTGCATTACATATGCTCCCAATTTTCAAAAATTCTAGAAGAACAAAAGCACAATATGAGTAAGTAAACACGACACATTGAATGGAGTTATCTGATGTGTCAATACTCCATGATTAATCAATTACGTAAGAAAGGACACAATATTAAAATTAAAAATAGAGGGTATTTACAGTATTTGCTTTCAGTTGCATGACTTGTATGAAATATTGGTTTTTTAGCAAATAATGTCCGTCATAAATAAGTACCTGTTTATATGTTGTTAAAGTCAATCAAGATGACTTAACTTAACTGCATAGGTATAAGTTTTCAGGTCGCTGTCTTGAATTAATATGTATTCAATACATACCTACTTTTAAAGCTAACATATTTATGATTTTCATTTAGTCACATATAATACGAAAACTTTAAAGTAAGGATATATGAGAAATTTTCAGTTAAGATCATAGGTGTTTGCTAATAAATATATAAATTATACAGTAGTACTTATATCATGTTCTATAGACAATAGGACATATCGCTAGATGATGGACTGTAAAATATAAACACATAATTAGTTAAATAATAGTCTAGATTGTGTGATTATAAAAATAAGTCTTTCCTGAAT
>NC_042496.1:20755897-20768786 GCF_005508785.2 Acyrthosiphon pisum
GGGTAAATGGATGTCGCTCAGTTGTACAGTAGGTTGCAAGTGGGTCACTGTAATGGATGGTGTTAAACTTGAATTCAATGATATAATATACTTGTATAAGAAAAACGATTCTGAGCAAAAACGGTCAGTTATCGTGTACACACACAAATAATAAAAATAGGTTTCTCGAAAATTGCTTATACTGAAATTTAATAAAAACGTTGAGTCTATAATATTTATCTACAAAACATTTTATGAGCGATTGAAGTTTTTAATTTTAAAATTTAATTCAATCTTCCGACATACCGCCTATAATAAATATTAATATAAATTACCTACTAAAAGCATTAAAAAATATAATAAAATGTACTTAGTATTAAAGGCTGGCAGTCCGTTCTATGCTATAATCGTTTTTGTATGCAATGATTTATTATTGAATTCAAATTTAACCCATCCATAATCCATTACAATAATTTACAATAACCTATATAGGTACTCAATATCGCGGTACACTTGACTCCGACTATTACTGTACAGTTGTGGAGAGATTATTTATTTGTTTTGACATTTTGAGTTGACATCTTCACAAATTGTTGTAATGTTTCCATTCGAGCGTGATAAAACTTGTAAAATAATTCAATTTCTCTAAAATACGGGAGAAAGGTACAATAAGGTTATAACTGCTTTTAAAGAAAATACAACTTAAAAATATTTACCTATATTGTATTGTTGCGATCTACGTAAATACTGTGGATATTGTAAAATTATATTTACAATAATAGCTCCAAGGTTATAAATTCTTAAATGCCTACTTATACATACATTTAAAAAAACCATTGCACCAATAGCTGAATATTTGATGATGCACGAACAGCATAATATAAGTTCATCGTTATTCATATCTCCCACAATTTCTAAACTTTTTTTTCAGAATATTATGAAGTCATTTTGAAGAACTGCAGAAATCAAATCTTGTTCGGCATTTCTGAATTCAAAGTAATGTTAAAACGTAAACATTGCAAAACCCTATAATACAGATGTTATTTATATTATACGAGCTTTTGCGTAATGTTATTTTTATTTGGGTAGATATAAATAAAAAATTAAGAATTAAACCGATACATTTCTCGGTGATACAATGTGAAAGTATATTCAACAACTCTCAATCAGCCACAACATAGCTTAGTCAATTGGATAAAAAAGTTTTGGGTTAGTGTTAGACAAGAATATAAAATCATAGTTCAATAGTTGTTTGCTAATACAAATTAAATTATACAGTTGGTACTTATAATAAAGTTGTAATAAATTTAAAGAATACAATTTAATTAAACTTGAAACTATCTATTGGTAATGTATCTTTTGAATACAATAATAAATATATATAATACAATAACTAAAAAGGTTGGGCTAGTAGAGATGATTAATATTTACAAAATGCATACCTACTTGGTCTATGAAGTAACTATTCTCATAAACCAAGTTGTTCATTGGCAAACATTTATGTATTCAGTTGGATCTTTCAATTTTACTAAATCTAAAAATTTTGTTATTTTGAAGAGCTGCAGAAATCAACACTAGGACAACATTTCTGAATTCATTGCAATTTTAAAATGTAAGCATTGAAAACAGAAGTATTTACTAGTATTAATCAGAACATTAGCCTCTTGAACAAATCCCCTACCACCCTGACAACATACAAAATACTCCTTGTGCCGTCTTGTATACTTGAGGATGAATTCAATACGTATTTTACATGTTAATGAAAAACTATCAAATATTTTATTCACAGATAAGGATTTCAAAAACATGCAAAACACATATGATTGAAATATAAGTATTTCTTCTTATGACACATCAACATAAAAAAATAAACACTGAGAATTAACTAACATTAATATAATTATATAAACTTATTAAAGTAGCTTACTCTTTTCTGTCAACATTCCGAATGTGACAACATTAAGGCCTTTCTTAAGAAAATAGTTATCAAATATAATAAATCAAGGTGAATCACCCCATAAGGTTTTGGATGACATTACACAATTAAATAAAACAATAATATTAAAAATGATGATTTTTTTATAGATCATTGGTATTGGCAGGATGTAAACATGGTTTTCACACTAATTATTTTCATAAATACAAATATACAACCGGCCAATATTAATAACCTATTAAGATTTTGGAATACAATTTTATTCAATATTTCCAACATGAAAAGCTATACTTTCTAGTAGTGGCGAATTTACAGAAGGGAGATCAAGGGGATCAATCATCGAACCATAATCGTTAATAAAAACCTGCGTATAATGACTGAAATTATAAAAATATTGTACGCGAGAGATCACTAAATGTGAAAAAGTTTAGCAATTATTCTTAGTCAACTATTTTATAATAAATCAATATTACTGACCTATTAGGTTTTTTGATAAAAGTCGCACTGTGATGTAAAAATTGCCGTGAGCAAATGTCCTATAAAATTTCAGGTGGAAATCACACAATGATGCAAATACTGATGTCGACGAGTTTCTGTTCAAAAGGATGCTTTGCAAGAAGATAAACTGCAAAATATAAACACATAATTATTTTGAATTTAATAGTATAAGGTTGTATGATAAACAAAAATAACACTTCTAACAATCTTCAAGAGTTCTGGAAGAACAAAAGCACAATATGGTAAGTAAACATAACAAATTTGAATGGAGTTATCTGATGTGTCTATACACTATACTCCTTAATGTCTCATAAATGTGTGATACTTAGGGATTTGAATATGCTGATTGTTCAATTATCAGATATAAAGGGTTGTACCTAATGTTAAATCAAGATAACTTACCGATTGTGTGTTAGATAAAAATCTCACGGAGATGTAACATCATTTCATTCAAATTTTGAAATACAATTGAATACATATTGGAAATGTCGCTACTAGTAACATTTATAATTATATATCTATAAATTATAACTATTATTAAAATTTTCAAAAGCGAGATCATCAATATTTATAGAGAATATATTTGTTCCAAGTATTCATTTGGCAAAGAACATAAAATACATAATACACACTTAAATTTAGTGTTCTGAAAGATTTTCGGTTTGGTTCCAATTTTTGAGTTGCGATCATTAATATTTATAGAAAGTATATATGTCCACATTTTTAATATTTCCTAAATATGGGCCATATAAACTAACAACAAAGATCAATTTCGGGTTAAATGTTTACAAACTAAAATATCCATAACTTGTAAAAAATTTCAAATATCATGTATAATAAATCAAGATGATTAACCCATATAATTTTAAACAATATTAATATAAAGAATAGGTATCATATTAAACATTATATAAATATATATAGCTAACCTATTGATGATATATAAATGTCAAACATTAGAAAAAATTATATTAGTTCGCATGATGTACAAAAGTAAATAATATATGAGTAATTATTAACATTTTATAAACTAAATTATCATTCTAACTATAAAAATAAATTACAATAAGGCTAGTAGTCATAATTTTATGGTTATATTTTCAATCACTTAAACTATATATACTATATATATATATATATATATATATATTGTAATCTATATATTAAGTTTATCGACCAATTAATATTATACCAAAAAATATTAAAGAATAGGAACAATATTTTAAATTTAAATCATCGTCTAAAGAATATTTTATCGTGTATTGTACCTAAATGGTTTTTAACTATTCAAATTTATTCGAATTTCACGAGATTCTTTAATCTAAATTTTATAGCTGAAATTAGCTCTGTGCGCCATCTTGTAGATTTAAGTACCTATAAATCATTGTTATGCTCCATCATGAAACATTGATAAATTTAAACACAAATAATTCTTATTTAGAATAATTAATCATATTTACAAATAAAATTTAAAAAATTATATTAAACAATAATTTGAATTTATGATTAGGTAGATATCATTAATATTTGAAGATTGTATATTTTGGTAATGATTCAAATATTATAATGGGCCTAGATATACAGCCTGCAAACGTTAACGAGTTAATGACATATTCAGCTGGATCTCCAAGTTTACAAAATCAATAAAATTAAACTATTATTAATGTAAAGAGCTAGCTAAGTACAGTATAATATATTATAAATTACCATAAAGTACATTAGCGTAAATATCAGGTACCTATACTATCATTTATAGTTTTTGTTGTCATTTCATAATTTAATATTTACGTATTATACAATTTTTATTCAGTAATTATATTACCACAAAAACTTATCCATTATGTATTTGAATATTTAGATAATATACATCGATGTCCCTTCATGTAATGAATGTCAGTTACACATGTGTATTTTTTTATATTTTTATATGATGCACCGCTACCCGATAGACTGTAAAATATAACACATAATTAGTTTAATTATGAAAAAAACAGTAAAGCACTGAATGTAAAATATTTAGCAAAATTTTCAAATACCTGTTTATATGTTATTGTAATAAATCAAGATGACTTGTCTATAAATTTTCATGTAGAAATCAAATGCAAATATTGATGTTGAAAAATATCTGTAGATATTTTGTAGCTTTACCTATGCAAAACGATGCATCGCTAAGACACTGCAAAATAAAAACACATAATTAGTTTGAATTTAATAGTATAAGGTTGTATGATAAACAAAAATGAAACAAATGTTTTGATATTTTGAGAATTTACAGTAGTCAACACTTGGAGCTCAATAATAAGATCAAAATAATTCTAAAATATTTACAAACAATGACCTCAGGAAGGAGCTCCTAGTATTAATTAGAACATAAAACCATCTAACACATACTGAGGCGGCAATGGCAGTGCTATTGTCGCTACAGTCATATCGTAACTTGTGGTATGGTGGTGATGGCAGGTTCAGTGACACAACAAAGGAGGTGGGTAAAAAGTTTTATTGGGTGGGCCATTGTCTCCCCCCCAGAATTTGAACTCTAGTTGCGCCTTTGGGCAGGTGACACGGAATGTACCGACACCAAATAAGCATATAGATATTTAACTATATTGGTGGAAATGATACGTTCTTCGTGAGGTGTGTAGAAAATAAGTCAATTAAATGTATTATAAATTCACTATGCTTTAGAGCTTAGAGTTTAGAGGACAGTCTAGTAATAAAGTAGCAAACTAAAATTGATAATTTGAAAATTAACATTTTCAGAAAAAAAAAATCCATTGTATAATGACTGAAATTATAATCAAGCAATTATTCTTAACCATCAAATTTATAATAAATCAAAATTACTCACCTATTAGGTTTTTGATAAAAGTCGCACTGTGATGTAAAAATTGCCGTGAGCGAATGTTTTATAAAATTTCAGATGGACATCATACGACGATGCAAATATTGATGTCGAAAATTTTCTGTTCAAAAGGACGCTTAGCTAGCAGATGGACTGCAAAATATAAATACATAATTAGTTTGAATTTAATAGTATAAGATTGTATGATAAACAAAAATGAAACTTTCCTGAATCCTGATGTAATCGATTATTTCAATGAACATATGCAGCATTTGACTGTATTACATATGTTCCCAATATTAAAATTAAAAATAGTGGGTATTTACAGTATTTGCTTTCAGTTACATGACTTGTATGAATTATTGTTTTTTTAGTAAATAATGTCCGTTATGTATGTGTATCTTAATATAATATTCAACGATGCATCTCCATAGGGTGGCCTATAAAATATGAACGCTTATACTCATTAACACACATTTCAAAAATGAAAAGCACTGCATTAAAAAGGTACCTGTTTATATGTTATTATAATTAATCAAGATGACTTAACATAACTTAACTTAACTACCTAGGTATAAGTTATCAAGTAGAAATTACACAACGATGCAAATGTTGGGATTAATTACGAGATAAGGGAGAAATGTTCAGACGATCTTGTCTTAGGTCATTGTCTTGAGTTAAAATTTATTCAATACTTACTTTTAAAGTTAAGCAAGATATGATTTTTGTTTATTCACATAACATAGCAAAACTTTAAAAATAAGGATGAACTTAAACACAAGATGTCATTCTTATTTGGTTATATGTTGAGTGAGAAATGTTCAGACAAGATCAGAGATGTTCGCTAATAAATATATAAATTATACAGTAGGTACTTATATTCATCAGCATTACATATCACGCCCACATTGCCACCAATTCACATGACTTAAACGAGAAGGCCAATCACTGATAGTGAAAAATATGTGAAATTCTTTGTAAAATAGGTGTCAAATATTATAATTAATCAAGATCTCTCACTTATTATGTTTTTGACATAATCACTCAGGGATGTAAAAGCTGCAGTCTGTGAATGTCTGTTATGTATTTGTATATTTACATTATACACATTGATGTACCTTTACAAGATTCCCTGTAAAAAATGAACACATTGCTTGTACAAATATGGATATATATAAGGCTGCAGTATTATGTTCCAAAAAATTATAATATATGAGTAGTTATCTAAATGTTTCAAAACTAAGCTACCTATCCAATGATTTTAAAAAAAAAACTACAAATTAACTAAAAGTCATAATTTAACAGGTCAAGTGTTCAGTCATTTAAACTTTAGTCATTGAACGATTTCTTAGTCAAATAATTATCAAATATTATAATTTATAATAAAGCAAGATAACTCACCTAAAAGGTTTTGGATGACATCAAACTGGGATGTAAAAGTGAATTTCCTTTATGTATGTTTATATTTGCAAATTATTTAACAATGTATGATGCACCTCTACACATTTGCCTGGAAAATATTAACACATAAGTAGTTTAGACATGACAGTACAGCTTTTTAAAGCACTGAAGACATGGTAAATTTTCAAATGCCTATTTATGGGTTATAATATCAAAGTAATTTTAAAATATTTACAAACAATGACCTCAGGAAGGAGCTCCTAGTATTAATCAGAACATAGTCCATTGAACACATATTGAGGCGGCGATGACAGTGCTGTTCGTTGCTATAGTCCTGCCGCAGCATGTTGTATGGTAGCGATGTCCAGGTGCAGTGGCAAGAAGATGGACTGCAAAATATAAACACATAATTAGTTTGAATTTAATAGCATAAGGTTGTATGATAAACAAAAATGAAACTTTCCTGAATCCTGTTGTAATCGATTATTTCAATGAAAATATGCAGCATTTGACTGCATTATATATGCTCCAAATTTTCAAAAATTCTAGAAGAACAAAAGTACAATATGTATAAGTAAACAAGACAAATAGAATGGAGTTATCTGATGTGTCAATACTCCATGATTAATCAATTACGTAAGAAAGGACACACTATTAAAATTAAAAATAGAGGGTATTTACAGTATTTGCTTTCAGTTGCATGACTTGTATGAAATATTGGTTTTTTAGCAAATAATGTCCGTCATAAATAAGTACCTGTTTATATGTTGTTAAAGTCAATCAAGATGACTTAACTTAACTGCATAGGTATAAGTTTTCAGGTCGCTGTCTTGAATTAATATATATTCAATACATACCTACTTTTAAAGCTAACATATTTATGATTTTCATTTAGTCACATATAATACGAAAACTTTAAAAGTAAGGATATATGAGAAATTTTCAGTTAAGATCATAGGTGTTTGCTAATAAATATATAAATTATACAGTAGGTACTTATATCATGTTCTATAGACAATAGGACATATCGCTAGACGATGGACTGTAAAATATAAACACATAATTAGTTAAATAATAGTCTAAGATTGTGTGATTAATAAAAATAAGTCTTTCCTGAATTCTGTTGTAATCAAATATTTCATCAGCATTACATATTATGCCGACATTGCCACAAATTGCATGACTTAAACGAAACCGGCAATCACTGAAAGTGAAAAATATTTCAAATGTCTTTATAAAATAGTTCGGTATTAAATCTCTCTCACTTATTATGTTTTGGAAATTACACAGGGATGTAAAAGTTGCAGTCCGCGAAAATCTGTCATGTATTTGTATATTATACAATGTATATACATTGATGTACCTGTAAAAAGTTAACACGTGATTAGTATAAATATCAATATATAAAGCTGCATGATGTCTAAATTAATTATTTTGATAGTTAATTATTCAAAAAGTTGCCTCCCCTTTTAATTTTTAAATAAACTGCAGCACCGACTTGAGTTTAAATGTTTCAATGCATTATTTATGATGATTCCAAAATTGTATCATTTTATAAACCAATACCAATAATGAAAAATCATCATGAAAAATGGATGAATTTAAACACAAATAATTCTTGTTTATAAAAATTTATTATATTTACAAATAAAATTTAAAAAATTGTATAAAACAATAATTTAAATTTATGAGTAGGTAGATATCATTAATACTAGAAGATTGTATATTTTGGTAATGAATCAAATATTATCATGGACCAAAATATACAACTTGCAAACTGCATGCTACCAACATTTATAGTTTAATGAATTTCTCA
The DNA here is from genome assembly GCF_005508785.2 of Acyrthosiphon pisum. Classification (NCBI taxonomy): domain Eukaryota; kingdom Metazoa; phylum Arthropoda; class Insecta; order Hemiptera; family Aphididae; genus Acyrthosiphon; species Acyrthosiphon pisum. Next base: position 20,764,370 of record NC_042496.1, read on the forward strand.
TTTTTATGTAGAAAGTGGTCAAAGTCTAAAAATACTTGTAGATTATGACATTAGGTTTGTAAATCATATGTAAGTAATAGGTACATACAGATGTTGAAAGATGGACTGTGAAATAAAACCTTTATATATAAATTATTCTCATTTATCAAGTCATACAAATCTGCAAAGATTAATGAGTAAATTATGTATGCGGATGGATCTTCAAGTTTAAAAAATCAAATTATTTTGATTTTTAGAGAAGCTACAGTAATCAACACATGGAGCTCCGAACTGAAACCAAAGTAATTTTAAATTATTTACAGACAATGATTTCAGGAAGGAGCTCCTAGTATTAATTAGAACGCCAGTTCATTGAACACATACTGAGGTGGTGCTGTTCGTTTCTATAGTCCTGCTGCAACTTGCGGTATGGTTACGATGGCAGGTGTAGTGGCGCAGCTAGGGGTGTAAGGTTAAAAAGTATTGTTAGGTGAGTCTACGTCTCATGTTAAATAGATCATTAATATTGGTAGAATGAAAGCTTGGTGTTTGCATAAATACAAGCTATCAAACTACCAAAATCAATAACCTATATTCAGATTCTGGAATACAATTTTATTCAATATTTCCAACATGAAGAGCTAAACTTTCTAGTAGTGGTGTATTTACAGATAGGAGATCAAGTTGATCAGTCTCCCCAATTGTATCCCTCCACAAGACAAAATCCTAAATACGCCACTGCTTTCTAGTTTCTACAAATATCAGATAAATGTTCTATTAACTTATCATGAATACATAAAAAAAAGCACATTGTAAAATCAATACATACACCAGAGCACACAGAATCTCAGCTATAATATTTAATAAATAAATCTATATTCCGTTGACTTTCCGAATATGAAAAAATTGAGGAATTTTTTATTAAAATAGTTAGCAAATACCGAAATAAACCAAGATGAATCACCTATAAAGATTTAAATGGCAATACACAATTAAATAAAACAATAATTAAAAATGAAGAGTTGTTAGGGACCATTAATATTTGCAGGATATAAACTTGGTTTCCACCATGATTATTCTTAGAGACTCAAGCACACGCCGATTGAAAAATTATAGACCTATCCAGCTGTATCTTCAAATTTAAAAATTATTAAATTAATAATCTAATTCTAAAATCTAAACATACTAAAACATAAACAAATATTTGTTTGTACAAATAAAATGACCAAAAAATGCAAAACAAAAGTTTCTTATACTTATACTTACTAACACGCATTTCAAAAATGAAAAGCACTGCATTAAAAAGGTACCTGTTTATATGTTATTATAATTAATCAAGATGACTTAACATAACTTAACTTAACTACCTAGGTATAAGTTTTCAAGTAGAAATTACACAACGATGCAAATGTTGGGATTAATTACGAGATAAGGGAGAAATGTTCAGACGATCTTGTCTTAGGTCATTGTCTTGAGTTAAAATTTATTCAATACTTACTTTTAAAGTTTAAGTACCTATGGTTTTTATTTAGTCACATAAAATACAGAAACTTTAAAAATAAGGATCAATTTAAACATAAGACATAATTCTTAGTTGGTTATAGGATGAGTGAGAAATGTTCAGACAAGATCATAGATGTTCGCTAGTAAAAATATAAATTATAAAGTAGATACTTGTATCATGTTCAACTGAACATATCGCTAGAAGATGGATTGTAAAATATAAACACATTATTAGTTAAATAATAGTATAAGAACGTATGATTAACAAAAATATGTCTTTCCTGAATTCTATTGCAATCAAATATTTCAATGAATATACACAGCATTTCATCACCATTACATATTATGCCCACATAACCCTTAAACTTCTTTAACCCGAGAAGGTTTTGGATGACAGCGGGATTACACTCGGGTGTAAAAGTTGATATAAGTGAATGTTCGTTAAGTATGTCTATATTTACATAATATTCAACAATGCATCACTGCATGATGGCCTGGAACATAATATAAACACGTGATTAGTTTAAATATGAAAAGACAGCTTTGTAAAGCACTAAATGGAAAATTTATAGCAGCTTTTCAAATATCTGTAGTTTATATTATGTTATTATAATAAATCAAGATGACTTACCCATAAAGTTTCAGGAAGAACCCACGCAACGATATGTTTGTTGTTGACAAATTTCTGTAGAATTTTTGTAGCTTTACATATCTAAAATAATGCATCGCCTGAAGACTGACTCATGACTGCAAAATATAAACACATAATTAGATTAAATGTAATAGTAGAAGATTGTATAATGAACAAAAATAAATCTTTCCTGAATCCTGATGTACTCGATTATTTTAATAAACATAAGCAGCATTTGATCAGAAGATGCGCCTGTAAACGTTGCCATATAAAATATTAACAAATAATTAGTACAAATATGAGAATACAAAGCTGCATGATGTCCAAATTAATTATTTTGATCGTAAATTATTCAAAAAGTTGCTTACCCAGATACTATGATCAAAATTCTAATGTTTAAATTAACTGCACACGCTGACTTGAGTAAAATTGTATTCAATACCTATTTTAATGGCATACAAGCATTATATCATTTAAATATGCACAGATATAATGCTTATATTACCATAAAATAAGGACCATAATTTAAACAAACGTAGACAATCATTTTTTGTTTAGACTTTTATAAAATATATATTAAAATAACCTAAGCACTGAAAATTAGCACACTTAAAGAATATTAATCAAACTCAGTATCATATTATATATAATTTTATATGATAGTTAATTATTCAGTTGCCTACCCAGATACTATGATCCATATTTTAATATTTAAATTAACTTAATGCACCGACTTGAGTTGAGATGTTTCAATGCATATTTCTATGATGATTCCAAAATTGTATCGTTTTTATAAATCGATACAAGTAGAAAATCATTATCAAATTTGATTAGACAGATTTCAATTTTAAAGCTCATTGATTACCAAATTTACTATATTTACATCGAGGCGATTTTGTCTTGACAAAGTGGGGAAGTTACAGTAATCAACACTTGTGGCTGCCAACTGTTGTCATTGTAATTTAATAATTATTTCAACAATGACACAGGAAGAAGCCTCCTAGTATTATCAGACATAAATCCATCGAACACATATTGAGGCGGGCGACCGACTTGACCAATCTAAACATATATTTTGTGGATATTAAAAGGATAACCTAGTATTATTAGAAAATAAGTCCATTAAACACATAGATAGGTAAATGCATAAAGTACATTACACAAAATAATAATTAAAATTTAATGATGGTTTCAAAAGTATTAAATATCACCATATAAAAAATTAATATATACAAATGGAGTTAATCATAAATCTATAAGATATTATTAATTACCATAATGTACATCATTGTAATTAACTGGTATTGCCATTTATAGTTTTTATAATCAATACACAAAATCAATGACTTTAAAATGGAAGCGCATAGTGAGTTTATACAAACAATTAAAAAATAATAGGTAATGCATGGCATAAACATCATAAATTAATCATTTTACAGGAAACTTGAACAAATTGTGTTACAGACTTAAATTTCAGTGGCGTATGCAAGAGGGAGGGGCATAGGCTTTGGAGTGGAAAATCTTCTATGTTGTGTTGGAAGTAAATTTTAATTCAATTTAAATTATATTCATTGTTCCTTATTGTTAAATATTTTACAACTTTAGTAAAGCGGTTTGAGAGAAATGTAAATAATTGGTATAAATGTAATTAATAAGAGCTATATAATTTTTTTTATACATTTCAATCGGTAATCTAATGACACACTCCAAAAAATATATATATTACATTTTAGGATATGTGCCTACAAAATGGTAGGCAGCCATAGACTTTATTTTTGTTTGACACACAATCATAAAAAATAGTATTATTATATTCATAATAAATTTTAAACTTCATCAAGAACTTGATTGTAAATACATAATTGAAATATGGAGATAAGAGTAAGATCAATAACAACAGTAACAAAATATGATTTATTCAAATTTATGTTTTTGTTAGAAAAGTAAATGGATGAAAAAAATTTTAAGTAACTAATAAACACGAATTTAAATAAGTGTGTTCTTAATTTCCTGATTTAAGTCTATAAGTTTGTGTAAAATTGCATAAAAATACATAATTTTCAATAAATACTTTAATTAAAGTTATTATACTATGAATTCATTATGCTTTAGAGTTAAGAATACCGTCTGTAAATAAAGTATCGAGCTAAAATTGATAATTGAAATGTCAACAATTTAAGAAAGAAATGATTAATTTTTTTATTTTTGAAGTATGAAAATATTATAGAATCAAAATTGTTAAAAAAAACATTATACTATGAATTAAATTATAAATAATAAATACCATTTTTATAAAGAAATGTT
>NC_042496.1:20768836-20776254 GCF_005508785.2 Acyrthosiphon pisum
AAAAATATCTGTAGATATTTTGTAGCTTTACTATGCAAAACGATGCAGCGCTAAGACACTGCAAAATAAAAACACATAATTAGTTTGAATTTAATAGTATAAGGTTGTATGATAAACAAAAATGAAACAAATGTTTTGATATTTTGAGAATTTACAGTAGTCAACACTTGGAGCTCAATAATAAGATCAAAATAATTCTAAAATATTTACAAACAATGACCTCAGGAAGGAGCTCCTAGTATTAATTAGAACATAAAACCATCTAACACATACTGAGGCGGCAATGGCAGTGCTATTGTCGCTACAGTCATATCGTAACTTGTGGTATGGTGGTGATGGCAGGATCAGTGACACAACAAAGGAGGTGGGTAAAAAGTTTTATTGGGTGGGCCATTGTCTCCCCCCCAGAATTTGAACTCTAGTTGCGCCTTTGGGCAGGTGACACGAAATGTACCCACACCAAATAAGCATATAGATATTTAACTATATTGGTGGAAATGATACGTTCTTCGTGAGGTGTGTAGAAAATAAGTCAATTAAATGTATTATAAATTCACTATGCTTTAGAGCTTAGAGTTTAGAGGACAGTCTAGTAATAAAGTAGCAAACTAAAATTGATAATTTGAAAATTAACATTTTCAGAAAAAAAAAATCCATTGTATAATGACTGAAATTATAAAAAAAAAATGTGAAAAAGTCAAGCAATTATTCTTAACCATCAAATTTATAATAAATCAAAATTACTCACCTATTAGGTTTTTGATAAAAGTCGCACTGTGATGTAAAAATTGCCGTGAGCGAATGTTTTATAAAATTTCAGATGGACATCATACGACGATGCAAATATTGATGTCGAAAATTTTCTGTTCAAAAGGACGCTTAGCTAGCAGATGGACTGCAAAATATAAATACATAATTAGTTTGAATTTAATAGTATAAGATTGTATGATAAACAAAAATGAAACTTTCCTGAATCCTGATGTAATCGATTATTTCAATGAACATATGCAGCATTTGACTGTATTACATATGTTCCCAATATTAAAATTAAAAATAGTGGGTATTTACAGTATTTGCTTTCAGTTACATGACTTGTATGAATTATTGTTTTTTTAGTAAATAATGTCCGTTATGTATGTGTATCTTAATATAATATTCAACGATGCATCTCCATAGGGTGGCCTATAAAATATGAACGCTTATACTCATTAACACACATTTCAAAAATGAAAAGCACTGCATTAAAAAGGTACCTGTTTATATGTTATTATAATTAATCAAGATGACTTAACATAACTTAACTTAACTACCTAGGTATAAGTTTTCAAGTAGAGATTACACAACGATGCAAATGTTGGGATTAATTACGAGATAAGGGAGAAATGTTCAGACGATCTTGTCTTAGGTCATTGTCTTGAGTTAAAATTTATTCAATACTTACTTTTAAAGTTAAGCAAGATATGATTTTTGTTTATTCACATAACATAGCAAAACTTTAAAAATAAGGATGAACTTAAACACAAGATGTCATTCTTATTTGGTTATATGTTGAGTGAGAAATGTTCAGACAAGATCAGAGATGTTCCCTAATAAATATATAAATTATACAGTAGGTACTTATATTCATCAGCATTACATATCACGCCCACATTGCCACCAATTCACATGACTTAAACAAGAAGGCCAATCACTGATAGTGAAAAATATGTGAAATTCTTTGTAAAATAGGTGTCAAATATTATAATTAATCAAGATCTCTCACTTATTATGTTTTTGACATAATCACTCAGGGATGTAAAAGCTGCAGTCTGTGAATGTCTGTTATGTATTTGTATATTTACATAATACACATTGATGTACCTTTACAAGATTCCCTGTAAAAAATGAACACATTGCTTGTACAAATATGGATATATATAAGGCTGCAGTATTATGTTCCAAAAAATTATAATATATGAGTAGTTATCTAAATGTTTCAAAACTAAGCTACCTATCCAATGATTTTTAAAAAAAAAAACTACAAATTAACTAAAAGTCATAATTTAACAGGTCAAGTGTTCAGTCATTTAAACTTTAGTCATTGAACGATTTCTTAGTCAAATAATTATCAAATATTATAATTTATAATAAAGCAAGATAACTCACCTAAAAGGTTTTGGATGACATCAAACTGGGATGTAAAAGTGAATTTCCTTTATGTATGTTTATATTTGCAAATTATTTAACAATGTATGATGCACCTCTACACATTTGCCTGGAAAATATTAACACATAAGTAGTTTAGACATGACAGTACAGCTTTTTAAAGCACTGAAGACATGGTAAATTTTCAAATGCCTTTTTATGGGTTATGATATCAAAGTAATTTTAAAATATTTACAAACAATGACCTCAGGAAGGAGCTCTTAGTATTAATCAGAACATAGTCCATTGAACACATATTGAGGCGGCGATGGCAGTGCTGTTCGTTGCTATAGTCCTGCCGCAGCATGTTGTATGGTAGCGATGTCCAGGTGCAGTGGCAAGAAGATGGACTGCAAAAAATAAACACATAATTAGTTTGAATTTAATAGCATGAGGTTGTATGATAAACAAAAATTAAACTTTCCTGAATCCTGTTGTAATCGATTATTTCAATGAACATACACAGCATTTGACTGCATTACATATGTTCCCAATCGTCAAGAGGTCTAGAAGAACAAAAGCACAATATGTATAAGTAAACAAGACAAATTGAATGAAGTTATCTGGTGTGTTTGTACTCCGTGATTGTTCAATTACGTAAGACAGGACACAATATTAAAATTAAAAATAGTGGGTATTTACAGTATTTACTTTCAGTTACATGACTTGTATGAATTATTGTTTTTTTAGTAAATAATGTCCGTTATGTATGTGTATCTTAATATAATATTCAACGATGCATCTCCATAGGGTGGCCTATAAAATATGAACGCTTATACTCATTAACACACATTTCAAAAATGAAAAGCACTGTATTAAAAAGGTACCTGTTTATATGTTATTATAATTAATCAAGATGACTTAACATAACTTAACTTAACTACCTAGGTATAAGTTTTCAAGTAGAGATTACACAACGATGCAAATGTTGGGATTAATTACGAGATAAGGGAGAAATGTTCAGACGATCTTGTCTTAGGTCATTGTCTTGAGTTAAAATTTATTCAATACTTACTTTTAAAGTTAAGGTAGGTATGATTTTTATTTATTCACATAACATACCAAAACTTTAAAAATAAGGATGAACTTAAACACAAGATGTAATTGTTATTTGGTTATATGTTGAGTGAGAAATGTTCAGACAAGATCAGAGATACCTACAACAATTATTAAAATTTTCAATATCGAGATCATTAATATTTATTGAGAATATATTTGTTCAATTAGTATTCATTAATTTGACATAGAATATAAAATACATTCTACACACTTAAATTTAGTGTTCTGAAAGATTTTCAGTTCGGTTCCAATTTTTGAGTTGCGATCATTAATATTTATAGAAAGTATATATGTTCAAATTTTTAATATTTCCAAAATATGAGCAATATATACTAACAACAAAGATCAATTTTGGGTTAAATGCTTACAAACTAAAATGTCCATAACTACTAAAAGAATTTCACATATCATGTACCTCTAGTTAATCTAGATGATTCACCCATACAATTTTGGATGACATCACACAATTATATAAGACAATAATTAAAGATGATGACTATATACTATAGTTTATACATTTACACAATATTAATATAAAGAGTTGGCTAAGTATATGAAATACTATTAATTACATTATCGGTCAATATATTAATACAGTACAATCTCGGTAATTCAGGCGTTCGATAATCCGATACGTCTAGTAATCCAGCTATTTTTACCTATACGTACCAAAATGTATTTATATATAAAATTACTATCGTTAACGATAAAACGTTAGATAAAACTAAAACTATTTATATTTTATAATAATTACAATAAATAAATAATAAATAATAATAGATATATAATTATAATAATAATAATTCATTTTTTATATGTATCAATAAAAATGTAAAATTCAATAACTAAAAATGCGTTTTTATGTGAACCCTGTTAATCCGCCGTTTTTGTTAATCCAGCAGTAGCGTGGTCTGATATGTGTCAGATTAGCGAGATTGAACTGTATCTATAAAGCTAACTTAATGAGAAACTATAATCTAAATATGATGATACATAAATTTCGAACATTACAAAAAATTATATAAGTCTGCATGATGTACAAAAGAAACTAATATATGAGTAACTATCTACATTTTTACAGACTATACTATTCATCTAACTTTAAAAAAATTAATTAAAATTAGTTATTAGTTATAGTTTTAAGGTTAGATTTTCAATAACTAAAACTAGGTATATACGATATGTATTTTAATCTATATATTAAGTTTATCGTCCAATAAATATTATTTATAGCAAAACATATTAAGGAACACAATATTTTTAATTTGAATCATTCTCTATATAAAATGTTATCTTGAATGTACACACCACATTTGGTTTAAAATTAAATACAGTCACTTTATTATGTAAAGCATTTAAGCATAGATATATAAATAATATTAAATATATTGGTGGCAATGTACCATTGGTACATTCATCGTAAGATGTGTAGAAAATAGATCAATTAAATGTATTATGATTAAAATTTACATTTTTATTATAAGATATATAGGGGTGTAATGTTAAATCAGGCAGATTCTGTGTTAAATTAAATCTCACAACGATGTTAAATCCTTTCATTAAAACTTGGTATTCAATTGTATAAATGTTGGAATTATCGGAACTAGTGACTTTTATAAAAATATGTCATACAACGATAATTATTAAAATTTTCAATAGTGATCATTAATATTTATAGATAATGTATTTGTTCCAAGTATTCATTAATTTGACATAGAACATAAAATACAATCTTCATACATAAATTTGGTGTTCTGAAACATGTTCAGTTTGATTACAATTTTTGAGTTGCGATTATTAATATTTATGGAAAGTAGTATAAGAACAGATTTTTCATTATTTCAAATATGTTCTATGTATACTTTCTATAAAGATCAATTTCAAGTTTTGAAATTTCTCAAAGACTGCTTATCCAATATACCTACATAGAAAAGCAAAACACATAATATTATAAAATCAATATATTATTACTTTATGTTATTAAATGGTATATCATACTGGGGAGGCACAAGAATAACAGATATAAATACCGTATATAATACCCAAAAATGAATATAATGAAGTTGCTTATTATCTCTCTTCAACATATCAAATAAGGAAAAATTGAGCACTTTCCTACTTAAATCCAAGTGGTTTATGTTTAATGATTTGTTTAAAATGTCACTTTTTTTGTAGTAAAAATCATTAAATGGAAAAATTAATACTTTTTAAAAAAATATTTAGAAAAAAAATAATAACAAGGTTCAGCTGGATAAACTTACTTATTGAAATTAATAAGAATTCAATAATTTTAAAAATAAACTACATAAATTAAATAAATATTTTTACAATTAAAATTTTTGTTAATCCACATTTACAAATTGATTTTTTCAAAAAAATAAATATTTTTATTGATTAGGACAAGAGCACGTACACCTTGAATACAGAAATTTAATATTGAAATAAAACATTTACCTAACATTTGCATAAATAATATTGTACGACAGTGACAATCACCGACAGTTGCGTGGCGAACTAAAAATTTTCCAGAGGCAAGTTACAATTTTCCCAAGTATTAATGCATAATAATGTATTAATATAATATACCTAATTATATTTCAGATCATTATTAACCACCTATTGAGTTTATAGTATTACATTTACTAGGGGACCCACCGGCTACCACTCACCCCTCTATTTAAGAAAAATCTCACAGGCAATTGACTCTGAAATTACCGTTCACCAATTGTGAAAAAGTTTAGCACTTTCTTAATAAAATAGTTGTCAAATTATCTAATAAATCAAGATAACTCACATATCAGGTTTTAGAAGACATCATAATAGGATGTAAATGATGATGTAAGTGAATGTCTGTTATGTATGTGCAATTTGGATAATATTCAACAATGTCCCTCCATTTAATGGATGTCTGTTACGTATGTGCATATTTGTATATTTTCAACGATGCAGCTCTACACGATAGACTGTAAAATATTAGCACATAATTAGTTTAATTTTAAAAATACAGTAAAGCACAGAATGCAAAATATTTACACATTTAGACGTTGCCCTGTAAAATATTAACAAAAAATTAGTATAAATATGAAAATACAAAGTTGCATGATGTCCAAATTAATTATTTTGTTTGTTAATTATTCAAAACAATACTCTACCCAGTTACTATTATCTAAATATTATGCTGATATTAACTCCATATGCCGACTTGAGTAGATATGTATTCATTACATATTTTTAAAGTTAACAGAGCTGAAATCATTTTTATAAACAGATAGCAACTTTGAAAACCTTATAAACATGGATGAATTAAAACACAAATTATTCTTATTTAATAATATATCAACATAATAAACTAAAATAAACAATTAATACACTTAGATATAATTAATTAAACTCAGCATCATATTATATAGATTACAATAAGGTAAATAAACTGTTATTGTCCTGAAATAAATAGACTGAAGTAAACTGTAAAATATTAACACAGAATCATTAAAATATATATGAAAATACAGATTTGTTAATGCTAAATATAAAGCAAATATTATCAAATACCTGTTTATTCGTTATTTAAATAAATCAAGATGATTTACCTGTATAATTTCATATAGAAATCACATGACGATGCAAATGTTGATGTACACAAATATCTGTACAATTTATGTATAGCATTACATATTCAAAAGGAGGCATTGCTAGAAGATGGACTGCAAAATATAAACACATCATTATTTTAAATATAATAGTATAAGATTGTATGTTATGTATGTGTATATTTACATAATATTTAATGATGCACCACTACACGATAGCCTGGAAAATAATATTAACACGTGATTAGTTTAAATATGAAAATACATCTTTGTAAAGCACTGAATGCAAAATTTATAGCTGATTTTCAAATATATGCAGTTTATATTATGTCATTATAATAAATCAAGATGACTTACCTATACAATTTCAGAAAGAATCAACACGACAATGCAATTTAATGTTGACAAATTTCCGTAAAATGTTTGTAACTTTACATATTATTCAAAAGGACGTATCGTTACAAGACTGCAAAATATAAATACATAATTAAATAGAATTTCATAATATAAGATTATATGATAAACAAAAAATAAATCTTTCTCATAGAATCCTAATGTAATAGATTATTTTAATGAACATATGCT
>NC_042496.1:20776304-20790912 GCF_005508785.2 Acyrthosiphon pisum
TCAGCATTACATATCACGCCACATTGCCACCAATTCACATGACTTAAACGAGAAGGCCAATCACTGATAGTGAAAAATATGTGAAATTCTTTGTAAAATAGGTGTCAAATATTATAATTAATCAAGATCTCTCACTTATTATGTTTTTGACATAATCACTCAGGGATGTAAAAGCTGCAGTCTGTGAATGTCTGTTATGTATTTGTATATTTACATTATACACATTGATGTACCTTTACAAGATTCCCTGTAAAAAATGAACACATTGCTTGTACAAATATGGATATATATAAGGCTGCAGTATTATGTTCCAAAAAATTATAATATATGAGTAGTTATCTAAATGTTTCAAAACTAAGCTACCTATCCAATGATTTTTAAAAAAAAAAACTACAAATTAACTAAAAGTCATAATTTAACAGGTCAAGTGTTCAGTCATTTAAACTTTAGTCATTGAACGATTTCTTAGTCAAATAATTATCAAATATTATAATTTATAATAAAGCAAGATAACTCACCTAAAAGGTTTTGGATGACATCAAACTGGGATGTAAAAGTGAATTTCCTTTATGTATGTTTATATTTGCAAATTATTTAACAATGTATGATGCACCTCTACACATTTGCCTGGAAAATATTAACACATAAGTAGTTTAGACATGACAGTACAGCTTTTTAAAGCACTGAAGACATGGTAAATTTTCAAATGCCTTTTTTTGGGTTATGATATCAAAGTAATTTTAAAATATTTACAAACAATGACCTCAGGAAGGAGCTCTTAGTATTAATCAGAACATAGTCCATTGAACACATATTGAGGCGGCGATGGCAGTGCTGTTCGTTGCTATAGTCCTGCCGCAGCATGTTGTATGGTAGCGATGTCCAGGTGCAGTGGCAAGAAGATGGACTGCAAAATATAAACACATAATTAGTTTGAATTTAATAGCATAAGGTTGTATGATAAACAAAAATGAAACTTTCCTGAATCCTGTTGTAATCGATTATTTCAATGAACATACACAGCATTTGACTGCATTACATATGTTCCCAATCGTCAAGAGGTCTAGAAGAACAAAAGCACAATATGTATAAGTAAACAAGACAAATTGAATGAAGTTATCTGATGTGTTTATACTCCGTGATTGTTCAATTACGTAAGACAGGACACAATATTAAAATTAAAAATAGTGGGTATTTACAGTATTTGCTTTCAGTTACATGACTTGTATGAATTATTGTTTTTTTAGTAAATAATGTCCGTTATGTATGTGTATCTTAATATAATATTCAACGATGCATCTCCATAGGGTGGCCTATAAAATATGAACGCTTATACTCATTAACACACATTTCAAAAATGAAAAGCACTGTATTAAAAAGGTACCTGTTTATATGTTATTATAATTAATCAAGATGACTTAACATAACTTAACTTAACTACCTAGGTATAAGTTTTCAAGTAGAGATTACACAACGATGCAAATGTTGGGATTAATTACGAGATAAGGGAGAAATGTTCAGACGATCTTGTCTTAGGTCATTGTCTTGAGTTAAAATTTATTCAATACTTACTTTTAAAGTTAAGGTAGGTATGATTTTTATTTATTCACATAACATACCAAAACTTTGAAAATAAGGATGAACTTAAACACAAGATGTAATTGTTATTTGGTTATATGTTGAGTGAGAAATGTTCAGACAAGATCAGAGATACCTACAACAATTATTAAAATTTTCAATATCGAGATCATTAATATTTATTGAGAATATATTTGTTCAATTAGTATTCATTAATTTGACATAGAATATAAAATACATTCTACACACTTAAATTTAGTGTTCTGAAAGATTTTCAGTTCGGTTCCAATTTTTGAGTTGCGATCATTAATATTTATAGAAAGTATATATGTTCAAATTTTTAATATTTCCAAAATATGAGCAATATATACTAACAACAAAGATCAATTTTGGGTTAAATGCTTACAAACTAAAATGTCCATAACTACTAAAAGAATTTCACATATCATGTACCTCTAGTTAATCTAGATGATTCACCCATACAATTTTGGATGACATCACACAATTATATAAGACAATAATTAAAGATGATGACTATATACTATAGTTTATACATTTACACAATATTAATATAAAGAGTTGGCTAAGTATATGAAATACTATTAATTACATTATCGGTCAATATATTAATACAGTACAATCTCGGTAATTCAGGCGTTCGATAATCCGATACGTCTAGTAATCCAGCTATTTTTACCTATACGTACCAAAATGTATTTATATATAAAATTACTATCGTTAACGATAAAACGTTAGATAAAACTAAAACTATTTATATTTTATAATAATTACAATAAATAAATAATAAATAATAATAGATATATAATTATAATAATAATAATTCATTTTTTATATGTATCAATAAAAACGTAAAATTCAATAACTAAAAATGCGTTTTTATGTGAACCCTGTTAATCCGCCGTTTTTGTTAATCCAGCAGTAGCGTGGTCTGATATGTGTCAGATTACCGAGATTGAACTGTATCTATAAAGCTAACTTAATGAGAAACTATAATCTAAATATGATGATACATAAATTTCGAACATTACAAAAAATTATATAAGTCTGCATGATGTACAAAAGAAACTAATATATGAGTAACTATCTACATTTTTACAGACTATACTATTCATCTAACTTTAAAAAAATTAATTAAAATTAGTTAGTAGTTATAGTTTTAAGGTTAGATTTTCAATAACTAAAACTAGGTATATACGATATGTATTTTAATCTATATATTAAGTTTATCGTCCAATAAATATTATTTATAGCAAAACATATTAAGGAACACAATATTTTTAATTTGAATCATTCTCTATATAAAATGTTATCTTGAATGTACACACCACATTTGGTTTAAAATTAAATACAGTCACTTTATTATGTAAAGCATTTAAGCATAGATATATAAATAATATTAAATATATTGGTGGCAATGTACCATTGGTACATTCATCGTAAGATGTGTAGAAAATAGATCAATTAAATGTATTATGATTAAAATTTACATTTTTATTATAAGATATATAGGGGTGTAATGTTAAATCAGGCAGATTCTGTGTTAAATTAAATCTCACAACGATGTTAAATCCTTTCATTAAAACTTGGTATTCAATTGTATAAATGTTGGAATTATCGGAACTAGTGACTTTTATAAAAATATGTCATACAACGATAATTATTAAAATTTTCAATAGTGATCATTAATATTTATAGATAATGTATTTGTTCCAAGTATTCATTAATTTGACATAGAACATAAAATACAATCTTCATACATAAATTTGGTGTTCTGAAACATGTTCAGTTTGATTACAATTTTTGAGTTGCGATTATTAATATTTATGGAAAGTAGTATAAGAACAGATTTTTCATTATTTCAAATATGTTCTATGTATACTTTCTATAAAGATCAATTTCAAGTTTTGAAATTTCTCAAAGACTGCTTATCCAATATACCTACATAGAAAAGCAAAACACATAATATTATAAAATCAATATATTATTACTTTATGTTATTAAATGGTATATCATACTGGGGAGGCACAAGAATAACAGATATAAATACCGTATATAATACCCAAAAATGAATATAATGAAGTTGCTTATTATCTCTCTTCAACATATCAAATAAGGAAAAATTGAGCACTTTCCTACTTAAATCCAAGTGGTTTATGTTTAATGATTTGTTTAAAATGTCACTTTTTTTGTAGTAAAAATCATTAAATGGAAAAATTAATACTTTTTAAAAAAATATTTAGAAAAAAAATAATAACAAGGTTCAGCTGGATAAACTTACTTATTGAAATTAATAAGAATTCAATAATTTTAAAAATAAACTACATAAATTAAATAAATATTTTTACAATTAAAATTTTTGTTAATCCACATTTACAAATTGATTTTTTCAAAAAAATAAATATTTTTATTGATTAGGACAAGAGCACGTACCCCCCCCCCCCGGATACGTGCCTGCAACTAACCTTCATATTTATAATATAGACATAGGAATTTTACTTTTTTTATGTAGGAAGTGATGAAAATCGAAAAATATCCATTTATTATGTTCATATATCATAGCTGGTAGGTGATACGTACAGATGTTAAGTGACAGACTGTAAAATAAAACAATAAAATAAATGAATAATAATCTACCAATAATATATTATGTATGCACATACCTACAAATTTAAATCATCGAGTATAACATTTTATCATATTTTTTAAATATTATTTGGTTGTTAATTACTCCAAAAGTTTTCTAACAAGATACTGTATATTCTATAATTTAATTCCAAAACTAAGTCCATGCAACGACTTGAGTAAAAGTGTATTCAATACCTGTTTTTATGGTATAACATGTTGATATCATTTAAATATGCACAGATATCACTCATGTAGGTATAACCATAAAACCAAGGACGATAATTTAAAAAAAAGTTTTTTGTTAGACTATTGTGGTTTTTAGACCAACAAGCCAAACAAAACTGAAGGAATTTGATTAGACGGATTTCAATTTTTAAAGCTGAATTTTGTTGATTACCAAGTTTACTATGTTTCCATCGAAGTAATTTTGTCTTGAGTCGGTATAGATTGTTCAAATTTGCAGCTTGTATGAAGAGCACTATGCATAAATTAAACTCATAGACCAATTCATACAAGTCTGCAAAGGTTAATGAGTAAATTACGTAAACCATTTTGATATTTTGAGAAGTTACAGTCATCAACACTACGAGCTAAATTCTTCAATCAATGTAATTTTAAAATATATACAAAAAATGATCTGAGGAAGTAGCTCCTAGTATTAATTAGAACATAAGGTCCATCGAACACAGATTGAGGCGGCGACAGCAATGCTGTTCATCACTGTATTCATGCAGAAACTTGTGGTATGGGGGTGATGGCAGGTGCAGTGGCGCAACTAGGGAGGGTAGGGTTAAAAAGTTTTATTAGGTGGGCGTTAGTCCTCCCCCCGCAGAATTTGAACCCTAGTTGCTTGCGCCTATGGGCAGGTGACACAGAATGTACCTAAAAAGCACATTTAGTTTAAATTTAAATCAATAACACTCATGTATAAACATAAAAACAAGGAAGATAATTAAATAAACGACAAAAGTTATCATTTATTGTTAGACCGTTGTATAATAGGTAGCGATGTTAATTAGTATAATATTCTATTATACATAGTATTATACACCAATACACCATGTATAGAATTATTTTATACAATGGTATAGAATCAGTGTAAAACTTTTTTTTTTTGAGTATTAATTATTTTATTTTTTATATTAAACAGTTATTACTTATTTAATATTTAATTTATTATTTAAAAAGGAAACTAAACGACTAAAGTGTTGAAATTGTTTCAATTAACTATTAAGTATTACTATTTACTATTGTTACTTTTTTTACATTAAACATCTATATTATTTATTATTTAGAAAAAAAAACACCAAAAGAGTCATTTATTTAATTAAAATTGTTAATTATTACTTTACTAGTTGACTTTGTTATTACTTTTGAATTTGATTTATATTATTTTTCTTATTTGTATTAATAAGATTCAATTTTCAAATGGGGAATGGACAATGGTTGAGTAATCAAGTTATTGTATATATGTAATTTCAAATTTGCATATCTTTTAATACAAGATTTTATACTGTATAAAATGTGTATAATATGGTATTATACAAAAAATTATTATACCGTACTTAAATACAACAGTATTATACAAAGTTTAATACACGAATAATACAAGATATAATACGGTTTAATAAAAAAAAAAAAAATACCTTATTATAATATAACATATAACATCACTAATAATAGGTATACATTAATATAATAAACAAAGCACTGTAAATTAGCACACTTAAAGAATATTAATCAAACTCAGTATATATTATTATATATATAGATTATAATATAGGGTAGTTATACTGTTGACATGTATCAAATAGACGGTATTATTTGAAAGACATAATTCAACATCAGCAACAAATATTTATAATAATCATATTATATACCATATCGATACCATATATAGTTGAACAACCTCAAAATGTCATAAAGTTAGAAAAGATCTTAGAATGGACAGAACTAGGATCCCACATTTATTTTTTATGAAAGTAATTCATATTTGTTTATACATCAACATAATAAACTAAATCGAACAATAACACACTTAAACAAACTATCATTTACATTTGTATAAACAGTTACATCAAATCTTAAAAGGACGTAATATTATTTTATTAAAATTACAGAATACAATTGTATTAATGTTGGTAATATCGATAGGTACTATATAGTGTTTTAAATTTAAAATTATATAATACAATTCTTACAAATTATGAGTATAGCTGTATTGTTGGTCATTATATATTCACAGAAAGTTTAAATTACCTTTGTAATCAGTATTTCCACAATAAATAAGATAAACTTCCTGCAAAGATCAATTTCTTGTTCTGAAGGATCTCAAGGTTCTAAATATCTAATTCTTAAAATACAGGACACATACCTATGAAGAAAATAACATCAAGAAGTAGACTTTTATTTTCTAGAGGTTGGTAATTGTTAGGTACACACCTGATTTCCATAAACGTTTTTGAAAAAGAAAATATTGTAACTTGTGTCACATACCTACATGACATTTTTTTTCAAATCTAGTAATAGAAGATCAGAGATTAAAATAAAAAATTCGGAAAAATTGAAATTCTTCATACAATTATAAACTTGACATTTTTCATAAAATATTTATAAATCTTATAAAGATATAAATAATTAAAAATACTATTAATGCATATCTTAAATTAATTATTCTCTCCGAGACTCTTTAAAGATTTGAGCATTAAGCACTCTAATAACTATGATTTGCTATAACTGTTGAACAGAGCCTAAGTTTCCGGAAATTGTTTCAAACACTTTTGAATTCAGTATACTAAAACAGTTGGTAGTACACCGTACACGTATATTTTCGGGGTAAACAAATGAAATAAAAATGGTAAGCGGTAGAGTAGACTTCTACCAAACCTATTTTTTAAATATACTATATTAGAAAATGAGCAGGATTAATCCCATTTAGCGTGAAGAATCAGCCTCTGAAGCTAGAGTCTGCAATACCGCCCTAAATTATATAGACTTTTTAGTATAGACTATATAGAAGTATTGAGTAGGTCGTATAGATGATTGTGATACCATATACAAGTTACAACTATACAAGATACTAGCCCTTCTTAATATACTGTGATACTAACACAACAAATAAAATTTTATTGACATTAATATAAAAAAAAGGTGGGTAAGTGGATGTCAGTCTGCTGTACAGTAGCGTTAAAAGTGGGTCACTGTAATGGATGGTGTTAAATTTGAATTCAATGATATAATATCTTTGTACAAGAAAAACGATTCTGAGCGAAAATGGTCAGTCTGTAGGCTACTATGATGATATTAAGGTGACTAAAGTAATTTATATATAACTTATTTACGTGGAACCTTGTTTTAAATTTTCAATCCTTATAGCTATAAAAGTTTAATATTAAACTAAAAGCTATAAATATTAAGCTATACATTTATAACTACAAAATAATTATAATTACATTTTAAATTTGATACATTTTGTCAAAATTTGAACCTTAAATACTTATAAAATTATAATTGTGCCTTGCATTAAATTTTCATGCTTTTTTACCCAGCAATTACAATTTTATTGATAGGTATTTATTGAAAAAAAACTAAAAAAATTGAAAATTGATAATGTCCTTAAACAGCTCAAAAAGAGTCAAATTTTTTTCAAGATTTTATCGTAGGTATATAGAAAATGCTGATATAAACATTCAGTGAAAATTTTATGTATTTACTATCATTTGTGTTAGAGTAACACCAAAAGCCGAAATTGATTTTGCATAAAAATTCCCGTTTTTCTTTAATTTTAATTTTGTTAGTCCAGGCGCTTTGGAAAACTATTGGATAATTTTAAACTTTGACCTCCTAATAGTACCAAAGTCCGAACGCGGAACGGGTTTGCCGCCAAAGGCATGGAACGACCCTGCAAGCGCGTTCGATGTCGAAGCTCCGCCGCGACGCGTCCCCCCTCCGTAGTTACCGCGCCACTGGCCATCGGCCGTCGCGAATTTTGTGTCTCTTTTGTCTTTTTCACGGCTGAACGTAGCGCAACGTCCGCGCTATCGTTCCGGTGTGCCGTAAAACCTCGTGTGAACACGAGTGTCCGTGAGCCCGAGCTGTGATCAGCGGCCACGGTCTAGTATACCTGGTACTAGTACTATTACCGAAGTACGTTTTCGCGTTGTAATCGTTGTCGCGATACGTACCTATTTACATCAAGTAAAATAAATAAAATCCGCGTGTGATCACACCTGTTTGTCCGTCGGGTCCGTCGTGATCGACGTCCGACGTCGAGCTCACATCGAGCGTCCGTATTTACGCCGTGCGCGTGTCCTGTTTTACCCTCCGCGTTATCGCGAGTGTTTGCCACGGAAGTACGTAAATAATAATATACTAATTTCGCGTTCGCGCTACTCGCGTAGAACCACGAGCCATCATCGTCGAGCCACGAGCTGAAGATTTGTCCGCCGTCGCCGTTCCGGTGAGGGACCGATATTGGTCGGCAGCAAGGATCGACGCAGTCACCGAGCCACGCGGTAGCCGTAGTCAGGTCAATCATTTGTTTTGTTGGTCTGGTACCACGTGTCAGTGGGCTGTATATATATAATTATTGTTCACCAGCATTAGTATTTAGTGTTTAAGTTGATATTACTATTTTGGGCGCCCGCTAATTGAATTATTTATTTATTGCAATTATACGTGTTTCCGACATAAAAACCTTGATTTTTAAGTACATATTGGGTAACCCGATTCCGCTCCCGCTTTCAGCACAATACGCAAGTCGTTGCCGACAACCGCCGAACTTGTAGGATCGGTAACGGCGTAACAACCAACTAGATTCACTTTCCCGTTGAACAAGATACTGAAATTGAAAATCGAAGCATTATTTCGACTACTAATCGTATACTCTATTACGTCTGGATATAATTAATTTAAGAACATTAATAACCTTTTAACGTAACATATCTTTGGATTTATACAGTGTGCTCTTAAAATATACAGAATTATTGAAAAATATAAAATTAATTTCATCACTAATTATTGAATTTATTTTGGAAATAAAAATTATTACGAGCAGTACCATCGGTATTTGTATTTTATTTACTTCTACTCTTTAATTATTTATAACAACAATAAGATTAATTATTATTAATTATTCAGGTACAGAGGATATATTATACAGAATACAGAACGCGAGTCGCCGGTGTCAACGCATAGTCGACCGCGGACGTATTTTCGGCGTGGCGATACGGCCGATAATAGCCGCGGAGCTTAACGTGATATGTGGTCTTTTTTGAATCAAAAACAAAAATTATTAATATCGTTATCAATATAGTATTGAATAAACAGGTTGATTATTATACATTTTTTTTTCTACTGTAACAATATAAGATGTAGATATTGCTATAAAAATATATTATACCTATTTGGAATTCAAAATGTGTTGCTGAAATGTATGTAAGGTAGGCGCGTGGGGGGTGTGGGCAGCAAAGCATTCCCCCCCTCCGGGTTAGTGTTGAGTAACTGCGCCCATGGAACGCAGTTTTTAAATCGTTGGATTGAGCTCCTCTACTTAATTTTTCCCAATTCGAGCACTGGGTAGTATCGCTGGTGGCGCAGCGCTGCTCACTGCAGTCAAACATTTTCTGTGACAGAAATTCGAGTGGTGGTAACTACCCCCCCCTACCCTACCCCACAAATACACATGATCTGGTTCCTTGTAGCCGGTAGCCCACGCCCACTAACGAATTTACCGCTCACACCACGTCGTCGACAAATCGCGCTGCATTTTTACCATTTCCACTATGTACCACGCGCACTGCAGAGAACGTTTTATAACAACATAATATAATAATATAGATAATAATCAGCCCAACACAATGATAATATCTTAAATCTTAAGGAACCCTTTAAACACAGAACTGAACCGTGACCTTTCTGCGCATGCACAACAGTGCTATAATATCAAGTCGGAATTTCTCTACAGTTATCGCTTAATCGAT
The DNA here is from genome assembly GCF_005508785.2 of Acyrthosiphon pisum. NCBI lineage: Eukaryota > Metazoa > Arthropoda > Insecta > Hemiptera > Aphididae > Acyrthosiphon > Acyrthosiphon pisum. The sequence goes on from NC_042496.1 coordinate 20,786,510, forward strand.
ATTTAACAACTGAAACATATATAGAAGATAAAACTACATCAAAACCCTAAATAAAATATTTAATTTATATCTCTGGCAATGGTGGGTATATAGTAAGGTAACTTAAGAGTATTGGATACCGATGTAAAAGTATATAGTGATGGAGACCAAAAAGCAAGTTAATAGCGTGGGGTTTTGGGCGGTCGGATTTTATTTCTGAAAACTGTTCTCAAATAGTTGTTTATTCTACTAGTAATTGATTGGGGAGTTTTTTTTTCAGTTATTAAGGGGTATAATTCTATGGAACATTTTTATTTTGAAAAGTTAAAGGTCTTAAAAATATTAAAATTTTTTCCATTTGTAAACGATATAATGAACGTTCTATCGGGTATAATATGGATGGATATTATATGAATCGATCTTTAATGAAACTTGATGGCAAGAACACTATCTGTGTGTACCATAGGGAGGTACGTATACATATTTTATAATACATTTTATACGAACCTATTCATTATAATATAATATATAAATCAGTTTTATTCTTGTACATATTCTATTTAAATACAGTGTGGGAGACTTAAACGAAGGGTATTACTGAATTAGTCATGGGTCAATATTGTATCGGTTTACCAACTACTTATTGATAATTTATTAATTAAATTATAAAACATAAAATTATTTACACTTAACTTTTTTTAAGAAATTGTATTGAAATAATTCACAAACTTCGCCTGTATTTATATATTTCATTTAAAATATTTATAATCTTATTTTCGGAAAATTATATATCTAAACATTTGGGTATAGCATTATTTTAATTATATGATATATAAAATGTATCTAAGTCTAAACCCAATTTGCAATTTTCTATTAGATATAATTATTCAAAATTAATTTGCTCGTCGATGTAAATTTATAAAAGGACTAAAAATAAAAAAAATTATCTATACAATTGAAACGATTCGGCGCGTTCTAATATTTAAAATAATATTGCTTAGTATGACATGCGTACCTCAGATAGACGTTCGAGTTGTAAACATTCAATTCACTGAGTATGAAAATCGTTCCCATCGTCAATCGTTAGGCACGGTTTCGGCGACAGAGTGGAGTGGGTGCTGCAGTCCGTGGTAAGCTGCGGTCCCTGTGTGTGGTAGCAAGAGAGGATGACACTCGCGGAAATCACACAACACAATTCGAGAGTGAACGAGCGACGTTTATTCGGGTTAATAAAACAATAACGATATACTACCGACGGTGGTAGTATGACACTCTGGTACTGCGGTAGTACTATAAAACACGTGGTTTTTTGTAGAACCGTTCATGTGGTGGTCGAGAGCTTCACTTCGGTGATCGGACGAGAGCTGGTGTATTCGACGTTGTACGGTCGCTGACTAAATCGGTTGTCCGGTTGTCGTTAAGACGGTCGGTGAACGAGAGAGTGTCCGCCGGGGGCCAGCACTCGTCAGGAAACGAAATGTCCCACCCTGTGCCTTTGATGCATGGTAGGGGAGTTGACGGTGTCGCGCGCCGTTGTCGCCCGCTGTGGTGACGGTCGACGAAGTGTAGACTGGTCGCTGCGGTGCCTGTACTTTGGAATGACTGCCGCTGCGTATCGAGTAGAATATTTAATATAGCCTTCAGTCCCCTCCTTGGATATATTAATATAGATATTGAAACGTTCAGTGGTTGGCTATAAACATGTATAGCATGGCCACGCCCATTATTGCCTCTATAAATTATTTAAATATAGGTACATCATTATAATATAATATATAATATATTATATTTTGTTAGTTTATATTTTATCTAAAATCAATATGTAAAAACATTTAAACGCAGATAATGCATATGACATTTCATTTATAAATTATTATTTATTATGTTCAGTCAGTGAGAGGTATTTTTTATATTTTATACCACCCGGAGAATATTGTAAAGGGACTGGTTTTATTTGATTTCAAACGAATTATATTTTTTTCGTAGTTATTTTAAGCGGGTTCCAACCTCCTTTATTTAGGTACCATCACTATATATCCAGCGCCACGGTATAATTTCTTTACAAATACATAATTTGAACATATATAGGTACATAAATAGACTAATTATTATTCGAGAAAATCGTTATTAATATAATAATATAGGTATTAATAACATGTGTAAATTATAAAATTAATCTAAAATATCTATGTATAATATTTTGATTTTTTTATTGAATTGAATCAGGGGCGGACTGGCTATTTTTGGCCCGGGGTGCAAAATTAATTAGGGGCCCGTAATTTTTTTTCAAACCTACCTAAATTAGGAAAGGGCCCTTAGTTTTATAAGTAAATATAAAAAAAAAATTAAGAATAACATGTTGTTTATTTGTAGAGATGTTGAAATATGTTATTTTATTTTTATTTTGTATAATACCGTATACCGACTGTGGTAATCGGGGGCCCGGATCATAAATACAAACGGGGGCCCGGGGTGCTACTTAGTGTACAGCACCCTGGGCCAGTCCGCCCCTGGAATTGATGCTTCGACAACAGTTCAGTGTCCTGTGGAACTGTGGGGGAGGGTACTATAGATGTTGAACACGTGTGTGTTAGTTTTGGCAGAATTTTTAAGAGGGCACCTGTAGGTATCTGCCATAAACGGGTGGAGGGAGTGCGGCCTCTCTCCGGACACCACGCGTGCCGCCCGTGGCCGAGTTCGAACAGGCGATGGTGCGCGTCGTAACTGACGCCTTAGTCCACTCGGCCCTCAATATATTATTATAAGCTAACAGAAAAAAAACATAGATACATTGTAATGTGTCATCATAATGTAAAAAAAAAAATAAGTGCACAACGGTGTGTGTATAGTATATCGAAGCAGGCGAGTTGCATAATTAAACTGTGTAAAATACAGGAAAATTTTTTATAAGACATAACTAATTTATAATATATAATAATATAGGTGTTAATCACATGTGAAATGTATAAAATTAGTCTAAAATGTCTGATATTATAGGTATTTTGTATTTTTTTATTGAGTTGAGGCTTCGAAAACAGTTCGTAACCAACGCCTTAGTCCACTCGGCCACACCGTACCCAATATATAATTATAAGCTTACAAAATAACTGCACGACGGTGTGTGTATAGTATATCGGAGCAGGAGTTTTCTATTTAAACTATGTAAAATACAGGAAAATTTGTTATACGACATAAGTACATAACTAATATTCTAATGAATTAATTAACTCCCAGTAAACTCCAAAACATCAGAAATATTGTATAGAACGTGCTTTTGTAAAAATCATCAAAATCGTACATTTAGAAATTAAATTATAAATGAAAAAGTGCAAACTTTTTAATGGAAATTTATAATAAATTCAGAATCGCGGTAGGCGTCGTCGTCGTCGTAATCGTCGTCGCCAATGTTTGTTCTCTAATCATATAAAAATATTCCCATGCATTCTTATTCTTAATAGATTATTATTTATTATTAGTTACAAAACTAAAAAATGTATAAAATAAATTACAGGCGTCTGGCCGTAAGATCCTCATAAACACAGGAGGTCCTGGGCAAGGGCTTTGATCGACCCCCCCTCTTTCATGACAGCAATGAAAAATATGTAGACATCTAATGAATTTGTAACGAAGAAATGAATAATATTTTCTCTAAATAATCCTATACGCAATATAATAATACGTTATTAGTATTAATTACTGAAATATATTTTTAAGAAGACAATTTAACTCTTAACGGAAACGAGTGTTATACTCTATAAAGATAAAAGGTCAATAATGAGTCATATGATTCCAATGTTTACTGAACATATCCATTATATTATAGTCTATCTCTATACACGTCATAGTTCATAGATCGTAAAACAAAACACATTAAAGTCCAACAATTTTTAACAAAAGCTTTACTAATCACTAACACATTTTGGTTGATAAAATAATATTAGTATTTACCGACGACATCTGAATACATCAATATGCTATTTATTTAAAATTAAAATTATAATAATGGGTACGCATTACTCGAACGCACATAGTATTATATACATACCAAATTTATCTGTATGTTCACGTTTTTTTAAATCGCGGAATTTTAGTTGATATAAAATAATTTGTTCAAATAACACTAATAGTTTTTTGATAAAGAAAATTAAATAGTGATTTTGATATTATTGTATTAGGTTTGTGATATTCAATTTAAGGAATTTTAAGGCCGAATAAAATAATCTGTGGTTGACTCTTTATCAAATAATGTATGCCTTTTATTTTACACCCATTAGTCAGTCATGAATCATAATCATATATAAATTCCGGTAATTTGTGACAACACATACCAACAGCAACAATAGATACCTATTACCTATCCTCAGTGGCATAGTGAACATTTATAAACCTTGATGCATATATTTCAGTACCTACCCTCTTTATCC
>NC_042496.1:20790962-20796811 GCF_005508785.2 Acyrthosiphon pisum
ACATTTAATAAGTGATATGAGGACGCTCATTTTTTTAAAGTAACAGAGTCCCCCTACTTTAATTTTGCCAAGTCGAGCACTGCAACATAATAAACTAAATCGAACAATAACACACTTAAACAAACTATCATTTACATTTGTATAAACAGTTACATCAAATCTTAAAAGGACGTAATATTATTTTATTAAAATTACAGAATACAATTGTATTAATGTTGGTAATATCGATAGGTACTATATAGTGTTTTAAATTTAAAATTATATAAAACAATTCTTACAAATTATGAGTATAGCTGTATTGTTGGTCATTAATATTCACAGAAAGTTTAAATTACCTTTGTAATCAGTATTTCCACAATAAATAAGATAAACTTCCTGCAAAGATCAATTTCTTGTTCTGAAGGATCTCAAGGTTCTAAATATCTAATTCTTAAAATACAGGACACATACCTATGAAGAAAATAACATCAAGAAGTAGACTTTCTAGAGGTTGGTAATTGTTAGGTACACACCTGATTTCCATAAACGTTTTTGAAAAAGAAAATATTGTAACTTGTGTCACATACCTACATGACATTTTTTTTCAAATCTAGTAATAGAAGATCAGAGATTAAAATAAAAAATTCGGAAAAATTGAAATTCTTCATACAATTATAAACTTGACATTTTTCATAAAATATTTATAAATCTTATAAAGATATAAATAATTAAAAATACTATTAATGCATATCTTAAATTAATTATTCTCTCCGAGACTCTTTAAAGATTTGAGCATTAAGCACTCTAATAACTGTGATTTGCTATAACTTTTGAACAGAGCCTAAGTTTCCGAAAATTGTTTCAAACACTTTTGAATTCAGTATACTAAAACAGTAGGTAGTACACCGTACACGTATATTTTCGGGGTAAACAAATTAAATAAAAATGGTTAGCGGTAGAGTAGACTTCTACCAAACCTATTTTTTAAATATACTATATTAGAAAATGAGCAGGATTAATCCCATTTAGCGTGAAGAATCAGCCTCTGAAGCTAGAGTCTGCAATACCGCCCTAAATTATATAGACTTTTTAGTATAGACTATATAGAAGTATTGAGTAGGTCGTATAGATGATTGTGATACCATATACAAGTTACAACTATTATACAAGATACTAGCCCTTCTTCGTAAAATAAACTATACCTAATTTAGTGGGCACTTTATCGGAAGTATCATCCAATTTTCTGGTTGTTTAGAATTTAAGTACCTACATAATGATCACAGAAAAACATTTTTTATAGAAAATAATAAGATATACAGATTTTGCATGTTTATTCTATTCATTTAACTACATTAAGTGGAAGTAAATTATAAGGTTTTATTTAAGTCTAAAAGCGCATTATAAAATATTATTGAATAGGTACTTACATATCTAGGTAATACCCTTTCTTATTAAATAGGTTCAAAAATCGTAACATAAGTAATTTAAATTATACACTTTTACTGAGTTATATATAAGCACTTAGACTATTAAAAATGTGTAAACATAAACCGTCCAAAAATAAAAAGATGGGTAAGTGGATGTCACTCTGCTGTACAGTAGGTTTCAAGTGGGTCACTGCATAATGGATGGTATTAAATTGTAATTCAATGATATAATATCATTGTATAAGAAAAACGATTTTGAGGCGAAAACGGTCAGTCAGCCTATGATAATATTACTAAGTATATTTGATGATATTATTGTGAATAAAGTAATTTATTATATTACCGCGGCTCGCGTCATAGACTTTTACGTCTGGCATCTAAACGTAACATTAGACGTAAATTAACGTAAGAGCCAAAAAAAAAAAGGTCATATAATATGTAATAATATGAACTTTTTTTTTTACATCTTGGCTCTTCAATTTTTATTAATATATTTGGTGGCTCAAGAGTCTCTTCTCGCAAGTATTAAATTTGAATTCATTGATATAATATTGTATAAGAAAAACGATTCTGAGCGAAAACGGTCAGTCAGCTTGATATTTACTAAGTATATTTGATGATATTATTGTGAATAAAGTAATTTATATATTATAACCTATTTACGTGGAACGATTTAACAACAAAATAATTATTTAATTTTTTCAAAATTCCATCCTTAAATGCTTATAAAAAAAAAATTGTGCATATGTATTTTTAATATTTTTCAACTGCTGTTTAAGCAATATATCAGGAGCCTTGTATTAAATTTTCACGCTATTTTACCCAACAAATAACATTTTATTGACAATTATAGAAAAAAAAAACTCAAATAATTGAAAACTATAACAATGCCCGTAAACAGCTCAAAAAGAGTCAAAATATTTTCAAAATTTGATGGTGTATAGAAAATGATAATATAAATATTCAGTGAGATTTTAATGTATCTACGTCACTCTTTATTCGTTTTTGAATTACAACAAAATTGCTACATGAGAAATCGAGTGAATATCCAATATTGTAAAAATATGAACTTCAATCGCTCATAACAATTTAATTTGATTTGCTTGTGGAAATTTTTTTTTTATAAAGGTAGACAAATGTCGACTGTTTGCAGGCTAATTGACGTAAGCGCCAAAAACCAAACTGTTCAGGAGAGACTAAAAACCATTTAAGAGAGATTACGTTGTTCTACATTTATAAACTATCGTTTTTTGGTTGTAACTATACCAAATATTTGTTCTTGTATAATAATAATACTTAATTTTTTTTTTTTTTAATTTAAATTTAAGTTTTGTCACTTACGACCTATTTTAAAAACATTAAAAAAAAAAAGGTGCTTACGCCAGACTATTTATTTTTGATTTTTTTTTTAATAATTCAAACTAGTTATAAAAATAGTAAAAAGAATAATTATAATTATTAAGAAATCAAAACTCCGTTTTAGACTTTTAGTCGTAATCACCAATAACGTTATCAGATAAATGCGCGGGAAAACATGTAAAACGTCGTAAGCAACAATAATGTCGCATAAGCAATTTCACATTTTTTCGAATGTCGCTTACATCAATTTAGTGGTGCTTACGACCTAAATATTTATAACCGTTAAACATTTTTGTCGCTTACGAAAAACACTTAAACATCGATAAAATGAATTGTATTCAATGTATCGATACCAGAGTCAGCGCTATCTATGCGTCGTAATGTCGCTTATGCCAAAATGACAAAAAGTGAATTTAGAGAAATTGGTCGCTTACGCCAAATAGCCTTCTCACCGTCGATGTATTAATAATATTGTATTACACTTTCAAATCATAGATTTAAAAAGAATAATTTTATGAATTCTAAACTCCAAATAATTTGCTAATTTTCGTGATTTTTCCGTATTATTTCAAAATTTGAACTTTTAATGCTTATAAAAACAAATTGTGACCAAGGATTTTTAATTTTTTTTGAAATCTCATTGTAACAATATAGTAGGAGCTTTGTATTAAATTTGCAACCTTTTTTACACAACAAATAAAATGTTATTGACATTAATATAAAAAAAAGGTGGGTAAGTGGATGTCAGTCTGCTGTACAGTAGCGTTATAAGTGGGTCACTGTAATGGATGGTGTTAAATTTGAATTCAATGATATAATATCTTTGTACAAGAAAAACGATTCTGAGCGAAAATGGTCAGTCTGTAGGCTACTATGATGATATTAAGGTGACTAAAGTAATTTATATATAACTTATTTACGTGGAACCGTGTTTTAAATTTTCAATCCTTATAGCTATAAAAGTTTAATATTAAACTAAAAGCTATAAATATTAAGCTATACATTTATAACTACAAAATAATTATAATTACATTTTAAATTTGATACATTTTGTCAAAATTTGAACCTTAAATACTTATAAAATTATAATTGTGCCTTGCATTAAATTTTCATGCTTTTTTACCCAGCAATTACAATTTTATTGATAGGTATTTATTGAAAAAAAACTAAAAAAATTGAAAATTGATAATGTCCTTAAACAGCTCAAAAAGAGTCAAATTTTTTTCAAGATTTTATCGTAGGTATATAGAAAATGCTGATATAAACATTCAGTGAAAATTTTATGTATTTACTATCATTTGTGTTAGAGTAACACCAAAAGCCGAAATTGATTTTGCATAAAAATTCCCGTTTTTCTTTAATTTTAATTTTGTTAGTCCAGGCGCTTTGGAAAACTATTGGTAATTTTAAACTTTGACCTCCTAATAGTACCAAAGTCCGAACGCGGAACGGGTTTGCCGCCAAAGGCATGGACGACCCTGCAAGCGCGTTCGGTGTCGAAGCTCCGCGCGACGCGTTCCCCCTCCGTAGTTACCGCGCCGCCGTCAGCGGCCGGTGAGCTGGCCATCGGCCGTCGCGAATTTTGTGTCTCTTTTTGTCTTTTTCCAACGGCTGAACGTAGCGCAACGTCCGCGCTATCGTTCCGGTGTGCCGTAAAAACCTCGTGTGAACACGAGGTGTCCGTGAGCCCGAGCTGTGATCAGCGGCCACGGTCCTAGTATACCTGGTACCTAGTACCTATTACCGAAGTACGTTTTCGCGTTGTAATCGTTGTCGCGATACGTACCTATTTACATCAAGTAAAATAAATAAAATCCGCGTGTGATCACACCTGTTTGTCCGTCGGGTCCGTCGTGATCGACGTCCGACGTCGAGCTCACATCGAGCGTCCGTATTTACGCCGTGCGCGTGTCCTGTTTTACCCTCCGCGTGATCGCGAGTGTTTGCCACGGAAGTACGTAAATAATAATATACTAATTTCGCGTTCGCGCTACTCGCGTAGAACCACGAGCCATCATCGTCGAGCCACGAGCTGAAGATTTGTCCGCCGTCGCCGTTCCGGTGAGGGACCGATATTGGTCGGCAGCAAGGATCGACGCAGTCATCGAGCCACGCAGTAGCCGTAGTCAGGTCAATCATTTGTTTTGTTGGTCCCACGTGTCAGTGGGCTGTATATATATAATTATTGTTCACCAGCATTGGTATTTAGTGTTTAAGTTGATATTACTATTTTGGGCGCCCGCTAATTGAATTATTTATTTATTGCAATTATACGTGTTTCCGACATAAAAACCTTGATTTTTAAGTACATATTGGGTAACCCGATTCCGCTCCCGCTTTCAGCACAATACGCAAGTCGTTGCCGACAACCGCCGAACTTGTAGGATCGGTAACGGCGTAACAACCAACTAGATTCACTTTCCCGTTGAACAAGATACTGAAATTGAAAATCGAAGCATTATTTCGACTACTATAATCGTATACTCTATTACTGTTATTACGTCTGGATATAATTAATTTAAGAACATTAATAACCTTTTAACGTAACATATCTTCGGATTTATACAGTGTGCTCTTAAAATATACAGAATTATTGAAAAATATAATAGTTTATTGTGTGGCAAGGGCGGGAAGAGATCTATATCAGTCGCGGGCGACGTGTGCGGTACGAGCCGTAGGCGAGGCCCGCATTTCGCACAAGACTGAATTTGCCTTCCCGCACGGCTCACACATACTATTTTTTGGCACGCCTATGCGTTCATCGATCACGGCAAAGGTATTGCAGGGATCTATGCAACAACCAAACTATAATTATTCTGATTTCATATTCCACGAAAGAAACGATTTGGTTTTATTAATTTTAAGCGTCATACATGGAACCATGGAGGTTATATAATATGAATAATATGATATGTAACCAAAAGTGTATGTTTTGTAAGACCATGGTATAGATATCAGTCCGGTTGTGTACGTGATACGCCCGTGATATGTGCGCCCAGCACTTTTTGGAGATTTCCACTTTACCACCCGGCACTATTAGGGATTCCCACTTTCACCGCCCGCTGAACGGAAAAAGGACGATTT
>NC_042496.1:20796861-20806893 GCF_005508785.2 Acyrthosiphon pisum
CTTCCCGCGCGAGCCACACATACAATTTTTTGTCACGCCCCTGCGTTTATGGAAAAGGTTATGCAGGGATCTATGCAACAATTATAGACTATTCTATAAAATATGTTTAAATGTTTATGCGTCATGCAAGGAGGTTATACTATAAATTTAAGATGTAACCAAAAGTTTATGTTTTGCAAGGACCGTGGTAGGTATACAGTTTAGTTTCTGGTTGTGCAGGGGATACGCGCCCGGCGGCTGGCACTTTTGGGGATTTCTTTTTTTCCGCCCGGCACTTTTGGGGATTTCCTCTTTTCCGCCCGTTGGACGGAAAAAGGTTGCTTTCGAACGCTTCAACCGTGGTCGAAAACCAAACTTTCGGTGCAGGCGTGACAAAAAATTAATTTCATCATTAATTATTGAATTTATTTTGGAAATAAAAATTATTACGAGCAGTACCATCGGTATTTGTATTTTATTTACTTCTACTCTTTAATTATTTATAACAACAATAAGATTAATTATTATTAATTATACAGGTACATAGGATATATTATACAGAATACAGAACGCGAGTCGCCGGTGTCAACGCATAGTCGACCGCGGACGTATTTTCGGCGTGGCGATACGGCCGATAATAGCCGCGGAGCTTAACGTGATATGTGGTCTTTTTTGAATCAAAAACAAAAATTATTAATATCGTTATCAATATAGTATATTGAATAAACAGGTTGATTATTATACACTTTTTTTTCTACTGTAACAATATAAGATGTAGATATTGCTATAAAAATATATTATACCTATTTGGAATTCAAAATGTGTTACTGAAATGTATGTAAGGTAGGCGCGTGGGGGGTGTGGGCAGCAAAGCATTCCCCCCCTCCGGGTTAGTGTTGAGTAACTGCGCCCATGGAACGCAGTTTTTAAATCGTTGGATTGAGCTCCTCTACTTAATTTTTCCCAATTCGAGCACTGGGTAGTATCGCTGGTGGCGCAGCGCTGCTCACTGCAGTCAAACATTTTCTGTGACAGAAATTCGAGTGGTGGTAACTACCCCCCCCACCCTACCCCACAAATACACATGATCTGGTTCCTTGTAGCCGGTAGCCCACGCCCACTAACGAATTTACCGCTCACACCACGTCGTCGACAAATCGCGCTGCATTTTTACCATTTCCACTATGTACCACGCGCACTGCAGAGAACGTTTTATAACAACATAATATAATAATATAGATAATAATCAGCCCAACACAATGATAATATCTTAAATCTTAAGGAACCCTTTAAACACAGAACTGAACCGTGACCTTTCTGCGCATGCACAACAGTGCTATAATATCAAGTCGGAATTTCTCTACAGTTATCGCTTAATCGATATTTAACAACTGAAACATATATATAGAAGATAAAACTACATCAAAACCCTAAATAAAATATTTAATTTATATCTCTGGCAATGGTGGGTATATAGTAAGGTAACTTAAGAGTATTGGATACCGATGTAAAAGTATATAGTGATGGAGACCAAAAAGCAAGTTAATAGCGTGGGGTTTTGGGCGGTCGGATTTTATTTCTGAAAACTGTTCTCAAATAGTTGTTTATTCTACTAGTAATTGATTGGGGAGTTTTTTTTTCAGTTATTAAGGGGTATAATTCTATGGAAAATTTTTATTTTGAAAAGTTAAAGGTCTTAAAAATATTAAAATTTTTTCCATTTGTAAACGATATAATGAACGTTCTATCGGGTATAATATGGATGGATATTATATGAATCGATCTTTAATGAAACTTGATGGCAAGAACACTATCTGTGTGTACCATAGGGAGGTACGTATACATATTTTATAATACATTTTATACGAACCTATTCATTATAATATAATATATAAATCAGTTTTATTCTTGTACATATTCTATTTAAATACAGTGTGGGAGACTTAAACGAAGGGTATTACTGAATTAGTCATGGGTCAATATTGTATCGGTTTACCAACTACTTATTGATAATTTATTAATTAAATTATAAAACATAAAATTATTTACACTTAACTTTTTTTAAGAAATTGTATTGAAATAATTCACAAACTTCGCCTGTATTTATATATTTCATTTAAAATATTTATAATCTTATTTTCGGAAAATTATATATCTAAACATTTGGGTATAGCATTATTTTAATTATATGATATATAAAATGTATCTAAGTCTAAACCCAATTTGCAATTTTCTATTAGATATAATTATTCAAAATTAATTTGCTCGTCGATGTAAATTTATAAAAGGACTAAAAATAAAAAAAATTATCTATACAATTGAAACGATTCGGTGCGTTCTAATATTTAAAATAATATTGCTTAGTATGACATGCGTACCTCAGATAGACGTTCGAGTTGTAAACATTCAATTCACTGAGTATGAAAATCGTTCCCATCGTCAATCGTTAGGCACGGCTTCGGCGACAGAGTGGAGTGGGTGCTGCAGTCCGTGGTAAGCTGCGGTCCCTGTGTGTGGTAGCAAGAGAGGATGACACTCGCGGAAATCACACAACACAATTCGAGAGTGAACGAGCGACGTTTATTCGGGTTAATAAAACAATAACGATATACTACCGACGGTGGTAGTATGACACTCTGGTACTGCGGTAGTACTATAGAACACGTGGTTTTTTGTAGAACCGTTCATGTGGTGGTCGAGAGCTTCACTTCGGTGATCGGACGAGAGCTGGTGTATTCGACGTTGTACGGTCGCTGACTAAATCGGTTGTCCGGTTGTCGTTAAGACGGTCGGTGAACGAGAGAGCGTCCGTCGGGGGCCAGCACTCGTCAGGAAACGAAATGTCCCACCCTGTGCCTTTGATGCATGGTAGGGGAGTTGACGGTGTCGCGCGCCGTTGTTGCCCGCTGTGGTGACGGTCGACGAAGTGTAGACTGGACGCTGCGGTGCCTGTACTTTGGAATGACTGCCGCTGCGTATCGAGTAGAATATTTAATATAGCCTTCAGTCCCCTCTTTTGGATATATTAATATAGATATTTAAACGTTCAGTGGTTGGCTATAAACATGTATAGCATGGCCACGCCCATTATTGCCTCTATAAGTTATTTAAATATAGGTACATCATTATAATATATATTTTGTTAGTTTATATTTTATCTAAAATCAATATGTAAAAACATTTAAACGCAGATAATGCATATGACATTTCATTTATAAATTATTATTTATTATGTTCAGTCAGTGAGAGGTATTTTTTATATTTTATACCACCCGGAGAATATTGTAAAGGGACTGGTTTTATTTGATTTCAAACGAATTATATTTGTTTCGTAGTTATTTTAAGCGGGTTCCAACCTCCTTTATTTAGGTACCATCACTATATATCCAGCGCCACGGTATAATTTCTTTACAAATACATAATTTGAACATATATAGGTACATAAATAGACTAATTATTATTCGAGAAAATCGTTATTAATATAATAATATAGGTATTAATAACATGTGTAAATTATAAAATTAATCTAAAATATCTATGTATAATATTTTGATTTTTTTATTGAATTGATGCTTCGATAACAGTTCAGTGTCCTGTGGAACTGTGGGGGAGGGTACTATAGATGTTGAACACGTGTGTGTTAGTTTTGGCAGAATTTTTAAGAGGGCAGTAGGGCACCTGTAGGTATCTGCCATAAACGGGTGGAGGGAATGCGGCCTCTCTCCGGACACCACGTGTGCCGCCCGTGGCCGAGTTCGAACAGGCGATGGTGCGCGTCGTAACTGACGCCTTAGTCCACTCGGCCACTCCGTCCCCCAATATATTATTATAAACTAACAGAAAAAAAACATAGATACATTGTAATGTGTCATCATAATGTAAAAAAAAAAATAACTGCACAACGGTGTGTGTATAGTATATCGAAGCAGGCGAGTTGCATAATTAAACTGTATAAAATACAGGAAAATTTATTATAAGACATAACTAATTTATAATATATAATAATATAGGTGTTAATCACATGTGAAATGTATAAAATTAGTCTAAAATGTCTGATATTATAGGTATTTTGTATTTTTTTATTGAGTTGAGGCTTCGAAAACAGTTCGTAACCAACGCCTTAGTCCACTCGGCCACACCGTACCCAATATATAATTATAAGCTTACAAAATAACTGCACGACGGTGTGTGTATAGTATATCGGAGCAGGAGTTGTCTATTTAAACTATGTAAAATACAGGAAAATTTGTTATACGACATAACTAATATTCTAATGAATTAATTAACTCCCAGTAAACTCCAAAACATCAGAAATATTGTATAGGACGTGCTTTTGTAAAAATCATCAAAATCGTACATTTAGAAATTAAATTATAAATGAAAAAGTGCAAACTTTTTAATGGAAATTTATAATAAATTCAGAATCGCGGTAGGCGTCGTCGTCGTCGCATCAGCGTCGCCAATGTTTGTTCTCTAATCATATAAAAATATTCCCATGCATTCTTATTCTTAATAGATTATTATTTATTATTAGTTACAAAACTAAAAAATGTATAAAATAAATTACAGGCGTCTGGCCGTAAGATCCTCATAAACACAGGAGGTCCCGGGCAAGGGCTTTGAATCGACCCCCCTCTTTCATGACAGCAATGAAAAATATGTAGACATCTAATGAATTTGTAACGAAGAAATGAATAATATTTTCTCTAAATAATCCTATACACAATATAATAATACGTTATTAGTATTAATTACTGAAATATATTTTTAAGAAGACAATTTAACTCTTAACGGAAACGAGTGTTATACTCTATAAAGATAAAAGGTCAATAATGAGTCATATGATTCCAATGTTTACTGAACATATCCATTATATTATAGTCTATCTCTATACACGTCATAGTTCATAGATCGTAAAACAAAACACATTAAAGTCCAACAATTTTTAACAAAAGCTTTACTAATCACTAACACATTTTGGTTGATAAAATAATATTGGTATTTACCGACGACATCTGAATACATCAATATGCTATTTATTTACAATCAAAATTATAATAATGGGTACGCATTACTCGAACGCATATAGTATTATATACATACCAAATTTATCTGTATGTTCACGTTTTTTTAAATCGCGGAATTTTAGTTGATATAAAATAATTTGTTCAAATAACACTAATAGTTTTTTGATAAAGAAAATTAAATAGTGATTTTGATATTATTGTATTAGGTTTGTGATATTCAATTTAAGGAATTTTAAGGCCGAATAAAATAATCTGTGGTTGACTCTTTATCAAATAATGTATGCCTTTTATTTTACACCCATTAGTCAGTCATGACTCATAATCATATATAAATTCCGGTAATTTGTGACAACACATACCAACAGCAACAATAGATACCTATTACCTATCCTCAGTGGCATAGTGAACATTTATAAACCTTGATGCATATATTTCAGTACCTACCCCTCTTTATCCCCTTAATATAATATATAGTACATATAATTAATATGTGACTGTAAATATTTTAATTTTTGTTGTATGTTATTGGTTACCATAATGTATCCAACCACCCCAACCACCCAAAAAAATCCATCATGACGCCTAGGCCTCATAGAATCACCATCACCACGCCACTGCCTATCCTTATACCTATATGATATGCTAACCGCTAAGGACGCGCAGTTATTGTTTCACTAAAACTATCTACACTCTACAAAGTACTTAATACGTTCAACAGTAATAATTCTGGACTAGCTGCCTTATCACTTTTTCATTCAATATAATAAACATAAAATATTGTGTTTAAATAATAAAATCAAAATTTAAAAATGACCTGCTTGTGTGTTTTTTTTTTTAATACACACAATACACATCATACCTGGGGAAATATCACATATTTATATTAGTATATTTATATTTTTGACACTACATAGTTTAAAAAGAGTGTAATTACTGCCTAAAAAACATGCGTGAACAGCCTCTGTTATAACATAATATAACAGTTATTAATATTTGTATCAATACTCTATAGTCTATAGACTCTAAACAGGATTATGTACCTATATAAACCAGTATTAAAAACCTAATAATAAACCTGAATAAAAAAATGTTCACTTGTTCAAAAAACTTAAAAATTGAATAGGTACAAGATTCCTCGTAAGTTGTTAATAGCGTAATTTAAAAAAAAAAAATTGCATAAATTAACAATAGTTTTTACCAACTGAAGTTAGCATTTTGACGAAATTCGTCAAAATCGCGAACATTGCAAATGATTTTGAGTTATAAATTCATAAAAAAAAAATAATGTGTATGATTAATTATATGAATGTAAAACGACTCTACTGACTTTTATTCAGAAATTATATAAGTATTGGTATAAGTTATAGTTAAGTGAGTTAACTATAAAACATAAAAACCTTTTTCAAATTCATTATTATTTTGAAAGTAATATATATTTTTATCAAAAATTCTTGCTCTAAGTATTTAAAATGGTGACGCCTAGTTTATTCGCATTTAAGCATGTAATTTCGCTATAAGTCTATATATTATCATATTGTAATATAATGTCCGTATGTTTGAAATAAATAAATAAATAAAATACGTACCTAATAATATTGTTTCATAACTTTGTATAGATAATATTAATATGTAATCCGGATAAATATATAGTTATTTAAATATAATATTAAATAGAGGTGTCCGTTTTTTGTTAATTAATATTTGAAATGCGTGGCCAGGTATGACAACAGGTATGGCCAGCCCCATTTAATGTTATACCTAACATATACGGCTGCCATAATAGCACATAAATAAAACTGGTTTTGATAGCCAATAGGAACGAGACCGTATACTAGTTGCAAAATTGCATTATGAAATAATTCTGAATTTATAACTGACAATTACTTTAGCTACATATATAGTTTTATTGTATAGTAAATATTTATACTTAAATATACTAAAATAATGGAATGACTTGAACGTAATCTTTGATTCTTATATTGACAAATTTGTGTTAATTATTAAGCTGCTAGATAGGAATTTGACAGACATTTGCTCGTGGCCCCGTGAAATCGACCTTCACTAATAATTATGGGCGTTGGCTTAATCGACCGTAGACAGCTTTAAAAATGAATTAATATTTTAGAATATGAAATTAATCGACAACTATTTGATGAGTCACATTTTCTACGAAAAATCGTGGTACGGTTTTTATATTTTATATGATAAATAACTAAACAGTCTACATTTTTGAATAATAAATAGTAATTATTTTAAATCAATTTTAGAAATGCGTGCTTAGGGTACCGGAATCTAGGTTGTAAAATAAAATATTTTTGAATAATAAATAATAATAATATTATAGTAATAATTGAATATTAGAACATAATATTATTTTAATACAATTATTGTTTTGTGGACTTTTTATGGTATCGCCAGATATTTGACGCTAACACACTATAACCTAACACGGTGGAAATTCGTCGTACAATAATATACGATTATAAGACTTCGACGTAGCGAATAATCATATTTGTGTGTTTTTTTATTTTTTATTTTTATTATTTTTTTTTGTGTCCGTCATCACCTTTTAGGACCGTCAAAATGCTTGGATTTTCTTCAACAGTATCTTTCCTAATAGGAAAGTGCAGAATCTAATTGGTACTTTAGGAGGCCAAAGTAAAAATAAAGTAGTTTTTAAAAGCGACGTGAAAAACAAAAGAAATATTAAGGAAAAACAGGAATTTTTACGCAAAATCTGTTTTCAAGAAAATCGATTTTGGTTTTTGGTGCAACTCTCAAAAAAATGTCCGTAGGTAAATGAAATTTTGACTGAATATTTATGTTAGCATTTTTTATACACCATAAAATTTTCCAAATATTTTGAGCTGTTTACGGACATTTTCAGTTTCCATTTTCTTATGGGTACAATGATATTATAATTTGATAAATGTATGATCATAACATTATGGCCTATGGGTGTAATCTTGTTTCTATAGTCGTTAAATGTTAAATGCATTCCGTATATAATTGGTTGTATTAATGTTAATGATATACATCGATAGCAGCATCCGATTCAAACAAATTCAATTTTTATCTAAATAACCATGTTTCACAGTCTGTGAGCTAATAATACATAGGTACTAATCCAATGAAATAAGTTTCAATTAAATACAGTTACGAAATAATATGTAGGAACAAAGGTTTAATTTCCAAACGCATAGGTACGTTTTCGAGTAAATACTTTTAAACGAAATTCGGTTTCAAAAAATTTCTGACACATTTTACTATAGTTTCAAATTTAATATAGCCATTCATTATTTAAATTTATGTTTTTTATTAAATACCTAGTACCTACTAGCTACACAACAAAATTAATTTAAATGTGAATAATATTCCAATACCAACATTTTACAAGATAACATATAAAATATGATATTACTTATTAAAATATTCAATCACGTGACCTATAATAATTATTAAAATTATACATATAATATAATATGTAACTATGTATAATGTAAATACAATTGGAATTATTTTTAAAACAATTTTAAAAATTTTAGCTAGCCAAAAACCATAAAACTGAAATCCTATGAACAACAGTTTTCTTGTAATATTATTGAATTTCAATACATTTTTGAATAAATCCAATTTAATTTCAGGACTATATATTGTTTATAAATGAATAACGATTATTTTACAAATACATAATTTGAACATATTTTGGTACATAAGTAGAATAATTATTCAAGAAAATCGTAATTAATATAATAATATATTAATCACATGTGTAATGTTTAAAATTAATCTAAAATGTATGATAATATATATTTTTTTTTTGGCTTGAGGCTTCGACAAATGATGTCATTAGCCTGTGTGACTGTGCGGGAGGTTACTGTAGGTTTTGAACACGAATGTGTTTGTTTTGGCAGAATTTTTATGTGGGCACCCGTATTGTAGGACGAACGTGTCGAACGATTCGTACACGGTACTCGTTAGAATAATTCATCGTACAGGTGTCAAGGATCTTACATGGTTGACAATTTAAAAAAAGGTTCATAAAACGTGTTTTAAAAACGTTAGGAAAAATATAAAAATCTTTTATGGAAAGAAATAAGTAAAATCAATTTATAAATATAATATAATAACTAGTAAGAAATAAATGCATATTATATAGTGTCTGCAGAATGTGTTTTATCGGTACATGGTATATGAACCACATTCAAATATTTGAAATGGGTTGGGTCAGTTGAACCCCGGGCGGGCCATCGCATCATGTTAGAAAATATTATGTGGAAACTTCTTAGAAAAATTAACAATATATCGATACTACAACAAAACCATATAAATTGTATATTATGTTAGTGTCCTGCTGCTCGGGTACATCGTGTGATTGTGCAGGTGACGGTTAACGAAGGTCTCTTGCAGATGGTGGACAACTAATGTAAATAAATGTAAGAGAAAAAAATCGTATTCCACAGAAAAAAAACACGATTTTTATTCCATATAACAAGAAATATAAAAACGGTTAGGATGGATTGTATGCTTATATAGAATATAAGTGTTGTCCAAAGTCGATATAATAAATGTTATAAAATATATTGTTGTAGAAGCCGTAATCGTAAATTCCTTATGGCATGAGCAGCGTGGTTCAAAGGTTGTCCTGTCACCCAACCCCTATATGTATACACGTTTACAGCAGACAGTGGAGCAGGCCCGTAGCCAGACCAAATTTTCAGGAGGGGCAAAGCAAATTTTTGGGGGGGCATTATATATAAATGTATTAAATATTAATGCAATTTTTAATTTATTTACATTGATATCCCATTAAATTAACACAACTATAATTTTCTATCTAATAGTAATAATAATAATAATAATAATAATCCATTCATAATAGAATATTTTGGGAATTTACAATGAAACATTTGTTTTAAAGTTACAAAACGAATAATACTAAATAATAAAAATAAAACTTAAAGTATTGAGCTACGATAACGATAGCAATCAATTTGCCAACAGTCGTCGTGACACGTCAGTATCG
>NC_042496.1:20806943-20808461 GCF_005508785.2 Acyrthosiphon pisum
TTTGACGCTTCTACCATCATCCCATCCTGTCACCATATCCTGTAAGTCGGGTGCACGCAACAATAGATATAATATAAATATAACATTTAAAATTGTATTATATCGTTACACTAACCACATAAAAAACAAGGTAAATAACCAATACCTAAATATACTCCAGATTATTACCTATATTAGTTTTTAATTTTCTATATAATAGTTTAAAGTACCTAGGTATTTTCCAGTAAAATAGGATGCACCCCGGTAGTTGTGGAACTTCTACCTTGGTTTAATCTGACCAGAAATCCTGCATACATTTCTTCCTATTACTTGACAAATTGATTCATTTCAATATTTCATACACAAATTCTATACAATTTATGTATTTGGAATGTCTAATTTATACGATTTATTACGAACCGGGGATGAAAATCGTTCGTCTATAAAAAAAAACACTACTTAGATTTAATCCAGATGGTCTCTGATTATTACTACCTACCTAGTTATATCATTTTATATAGATTCTGAGCGGAGCGATGAATGTATTGATTTTACCGAGGATTGTACAATGATGTGTGATTTTTTATTTTTTTCTTTTTCTTTTTGTGTACACGATAAGTGGACGGAACAATGCTTCGATTTTCAACTTCAGTATCAAGATATTATATCATTGAATTCAAATTTAACACCATCCTTTACAGTGACAAACTTGTAACCTACTATACAGCAGAGCGACACCCACTTGGCCACCTTTTTACTTATAGTATATAACTGTGGAGTAATATCAATAGATATTTTCTCTCGTCATAATATATTCGTCTCATAATACAGATTATAAAAAAAATGTTTAATTTGAATACCCGCGAATACCTGCATACACTTTATATGAAAAATATTTGCTTTGATTTTAAAAATAGAACGATCAATGAATGTTTTGTAAGAAATAACACGCAATTTCCAATTGCAAATATAACATTTCAAAATTAATGATTGATTTTCTGAGGTACATCATTTGGCATTTATGGGGTTACTTGATTTTGAAAATTTTTTTTATTACAAAGATTATTTTCCTCACGCTAAATTTAGTTCGATAAAACAGACATAATATGGCCAGTATTTTGAATTTTCAAAGCAAAAGAGTGAATTGTCAATTGAATATTCATCTGATCAGTTTTATTTTTATCAAACCCATATTTATAAACTTTTAGAGGTAGTAAAAATAAAAATATACCTACGTATATAATGATAATTTATAAGTGAAAACTATTTCCTATATAGGCTTTATACATTTATTTTTATTATAAACGGATATTTTTGGAATATGTAACTTTAACAATGTAATTATTTAAATTATTTACCATTATACATTATACAACGATTTTGTTCAATTAACTAAATATTATGTATATCTAATCTGGGTCATCTGGACACTCTTCTAATTACTCTTAAAATCTGGACCCCTTCCTAAAATTAATATTACTATTTATTATACTCTTTTTTCAAATGAGAACGCACCGGGCGGCGGACGAAAACCGGGTC
>NC_042496.1:20808777-20812957 GCF_005508785.2 Acyrthosiphon pisum
CAATTCGTTGCCCGTTAAATGTACCAACTCTATATGACTCAAACTTTGTTCAATTCGTTATTAATATTTGGTGGATGGCGTTCAAAACATATCTTAACTTTTTCGTTGCCCGGAGTAAAAATTCTGATTCGCAGCAGTATATTATCAGGCAATATCTACCAGTGCCGCAATTACAATTTTGAGGCCCCGGTTCAAAGATATTTTAGAGGCCCTTTTAGTTTTTACATAAGCATTGGTGGAATTATTCGGGAGCGTAGCCTCCAAATATACCATAAGCCCCACTCCTCCCCCCCAAAAAAAATAATATATATAAAGTTATTTTGGTTGTGTGGTAACCAAGCCCTTTTCTCACATTGATGTATAAAATGTTCACCCCCTGAAATTTCTTATATGTACTTAAGACATAAACAGTGGCAGACAGGATACAAGCATTTTGAGAGTTCATGTATTATCCAACAAATGTGTCCTACCCACTTGTCATTTTTCTTTGGTAATTGCAACTTATATAATAAAAAAATGTCTAACTGCACTTAACTATAATATTCAGATAATATATCATAATATTATATCTTAAATATTGATTAAAAAATAGTATATATTAATAAAAAAATTAATTCACTTATCATAGGTACATTTACTACATTTATAAATGGCATATATCTTTTTATCTTAGGAATTAAATATTTAAATTAATCATTAAATAAATAGATACTTAGGTAGTTAGTAGATAAGTTCATAGATACCTAGGTAGTTCATAGTTTATACTTACAAAGAGGTTTTTTTACAGTTTTAAAACATTAAGCTTATAAATTAAATGGATTTTAAGTAGGTATTAATTCTTTTATATGTAAATTAACAATTGAAATCTTGAACTAAAACTTGTATATTAAATGTTCTTTTTGCTGAGAATGGTCATAACTCATAATATATGCCAAGTATTTATTATTATAAAATCATATTACTGTGGTATAATATAGGTACACATTAATATTAATTTCCTTCTAAGTTCTAATGTATATTAGAACTAAAATTGATTGTTGGGTATAAATATTTTTATTTTTATTTTTGAGCTCAATATAAATTTAGTAGTATGTACCTACCTTATTAATTACTTAAATTGTCATTATATTTTATATTAGAAGAACTTCATTGTGTTTTAAAAAACAGTCAAACTGAAATGATAACCACTCGTTTAATAAATGAACGCATATTAAGCCAAATAAGTAGTTTAAAAAATGATGTCGCAAAACTGACCCGCCATGCGGTACCTATAGGATTAGCTTTTTCAAATGATATGGAAGATAAACAATTCTTAGACCAGCTTCCATTTTCCAACTGGGAAAATATTTTGGCTTGTGAAAGGGTGCTGCAAGCAAATAATGTTGTGAAAGACAAATTTGTATGTTGACTCTATTAATTATTATTTAATAAGCATATAAATTTAAATCAATTTGGAGTAACTTCTGTTTTGCAGAAACATATGCTAAGTGTAGTAGGTGGTGTAGTTGCAAAAAACAGTATTAGACGCATTTTGAACAAAATATTTACAAATAAATTTGCTATCGAATGTTCATGGACAGGTAGAGCATTTGAAAAAGATACAAAAAAATACAAAGTTCAAGATTTACAAATTATTGAAGTTATGAGAAGTGAGTTAGGTATTTGTATGCTTACATAAAATACAGAGTTTAAACAATGGTAATATATTTTATATCAGGTGTTATCAAAAATCAGTTTCCTCAAAATTCAGATGCACAATTTGAGTTGGATGTCCAAAGTTGGTTCAGAACTTCTAAAACAAGATATGATAGAGAAAATAAATAAAGAATGTCATTCAAGATACTTATAAATAAAAAAAAGTTATAGTTGTATACAGTCATAAGCGGAACTTGCAATTTTAACGGAACTAAATTTTACATTGTTATTATAATTATTATAATAATTAAAAAACAAAATAATGATTAAAGTCCTCTGATAGAGCTTCCTTTAGACATTACAACCACTGTAGTCCTTGATTACCTATATGCATTATGTTTGTCAAGGAGTCATGAAACGGCTACTAGAGTTTTGGGTAAGAGGTAAAAAACCAATCAGAATTATAGAAGAGAAAAAAGATATAATTTCTCTATCTCTTTTAAAATATAAGAAAATTTGTACCATCTGAGTTTGCACGCCTACCAAGATCATTAGATGATCTTGAGTATTAGAAAGCTACCGAATTTCGTGAATTTCTTTTATATACTGGAGTTATTGTATTAAAATCAAATTTAAAAAAAGATATGTATGAACACTTTTTACTTTTATTAGTATCCATTCGAATACTATGCTCAAATGACTTATGTCAACAACATAATAATTTATCTTTAAAACTTTTAAAAACATTTGTTCAAAACTATTCATCCATTATTATGGCCCTCAGTTTATTAATTACAACGTCCACAGCTTGATACACCTTCCATTTTTTGCTAATTTACATGGATCATTAGATAATTTTAGTGCATTCAAGTATGAAAATTACCTTCAATTCCTGAAAAAATCTATGAAATGTTGTAAATACCCCCTTTCTGAAATCAAAAATAAAATTATTGCATCTGAAGGAGAAGAGCTATTAAATATTTCTACTGATAATAATAATAATATATTAAAGTCATTTAAAATTAATGAAAAAATTTCAAATTTTAATCTAATAATTTTGTTTTGAGCTGTAACAATCCTAAAGATCAATGCATAATTTTAAAAAATAATGATATTGTTTTTATTAAAAGTATATATAAAATTAATTCAAACATTGATGATGTTATAAAACTTTCCCTCATTAAAATACTAACAGTTAAAGATTTATTTTCAAAACCAATACCTATTATGAAAATTGGAATTTATTTAGTAAATAGTAATCATGTGTCAAACCCTTATCAAATTCTTTTAAGTGATGTAAAATTCAAATGTTTTTTTTCTCAGCTCCTTCATAATCAAGCTGTTATTTCATTAAGTCATAGTGCCTGATATAAATGTTAATTTTGTAGTTCTATTACATTTTAAATGTCTTAAGAATATTTATACTAAATGGATTGTATATTTTAAATTAGTAGGTTAAAATAGAATAGAAATATTTGTATACAATAATTCTATGTTATATTGTATTTATAGGTGTTAATTTTTGTATATATTACAATTTTGTTTTAATTATATTTAATATTTAATTGTAATAATGTATTATGTATTTTTGACTTATGCAAATAAATATGTAATATTAATGAAAATTATATACCAATAAATTATGTTTCACCTTTATTTTTTAGAATATTATATTATATTTTTGTTTGGTGGACTATTATAATTATATTATTGTTGAGCCACTAATGTATTGATCTTCAATAATTATAGTAAAAGGTGATTAAATCAGTTTCAGCACTATCACTCAGAGTGGCGTGTGTATAGAAACTATTATTTTGAGGGGTTATAACTGATGACTCCAGTTTTTTTAAATAATTTTTAAGTTTTACTGAAATTTTTATTTTGTGGGGGGAGGGGGGGGGGGGTCACTGGGAAACCAACATTAATGTAATGTAGAATGTGTTAAAAAATTCTTTATCATCATAAAAATCAATTGGATTTTGCATGTCTCTAATATATCGTTTAGGAACACGTTCATTATTTTCTTCAGCACGGTTGTAAAAATTAACTAATTCTACAAAGTGTATTATATCCATATTTTCAATTTTTATAAAACTAATCAATGTGATATGATTAAAAACAAAAAAAAAAAATCATGAACGTACCTCGTATACAATATCATTATTATTAAAAGAATTTCTTAAGCATGGTCAAGACCAGTCTTTTTAAAATCTTCAGAATAAGTCCTACTTTTCATTTTCTTAAGCTCGAGTACTATTTATGAATCTCATTTAAGTCATAAGCATGACTTAAGCAATACTTATTCTTAAGAATCGACTATAAATACGGCCCTTAGTCTTTAGACAAAATTTGTGAATTTAGTGTATTCACGTGACAAGTGTACCTACACTATTTAAGATGTTAACAAGAAGGAAAAAAATACTTAACGAAGTAAATGATGACTGTAAAGATAAGGAACTAAGATATTAACAATTGCAATTATGTTACATATTTTGTTTATTTAATTAAAAATAAAATAAATAAAATTATCACAAATACTATCAAG
>NC_042496.1:20813007-20823424 GCF_005508785.2 Acyrthosiphon pisum
TTATTAAATTAATAATCTAATTTTAAAATCTAAACATACTAAAACATAAACAAATATTTGTTTGTACAAATAAAATGACCAAAAAATGCAAAACAAAAGTTTCTTATACTTATACTTACTAACACGCATTTCAAAAATGAAAAGCACTGCATTAAAAAGGTACCTGTTTATATGTTATTATAATTAATCAAGATGACTTAACATAACTTAACTTAACTACCTAGGTATAAGTTTTCAAGTAGAAATTACACAACGATGCAAATGTTGGGATTAATTATGAGATAAGGGAGAAATGTTCAGACGATCTTGTCTTAGGTCATTGTCTTGAGTTAAAATTTATTCAATACTTACTTTTAAAGTTTAAGTACCTATGATTTTTATTTAGTCACATAAAATACAGAAACTTTAAAAATAAGGATCAATTTAAACATAAGACATAATTCTTAGTTGGTTATAGGATGAGTGAGAAATGTTCAGACAAGATCATAGATGTTCGCTAGTAAAAATATAAATTATAAAGTAGATACTTGTATCATGTTCAACTGAACATATCGCTAGAAGATGGATTGTAAAATATAAACACATTATTAGTTAAATAATAGTATAAGAACGTATGATTAACAAAAATATGTCTTTCCTGAATTCTATTGCAATCAAATATTTCAATGAATATACACAGCATTTCATCACCATTACATATTATGCCCACATAACCCTTAAACGTCTTTAACCCGAGAGGGTTTTGGATGACAGCGGGATCACACTCGGGTGTAAAAGTTGATATAAGTGAATGTTCGTTAAGTATGTCTATATTTACATAATATTCAACAATGCATCACTGCATGATGGCCTGGAACATAATATAAACACGTGATTAGTTTAAATATGAAAAGACAGCTTTGTAAAGCACTAAATGGAAAATTTATAGCAGCTTTTCAAATATCTGTAGTTTATATTATGTTATTATAATAAATCAAGATGACTTACCCATAAAGTTTCTGGAAGAACCCACGCAACGATATGTTTGTTGTTGACAAATTTCTGTAGAATTTTTGTAGCTTTACATATCTAAAATAATGCATCGCCTGAAGACTGACTCATGACTGCAAAATATAAACACATAATTAGATTAAATGTAATAGTAGAAGATTGTATAATAAACAAAAATAAATCTTTCCTGAATCCTGATGTACTCGATTATTTTAATAAACATAAGCAGCATTTGATCAGAAGATGCGCCTGTAAACGTTGCCATATAAAATATTAACAAATAATTAGTACAAATATGAGAATACAAAGCTGCATGATGTCCAAATTAATTATTTTGATCGTAAATTATTCAAAAAGTTGCTTACCCAGATACTATGATCAAAATTCTAATGTTTAAATTAACTGCACACGCTGACTTGAGTAAAATTGTATTCAATACCTATTTTAATGGCATACAAGCATTATATCATTTAAATATGCACAGATATAATGCTTATATTACCATAAAATAAGGACCATAATTTAAACAAACGTAGACAATCATTTTTTGTTTAGACTTTTATAAAATATATATTAAAATAACCTAAGCACTGAAAATTAGCACACTTAAAGAATATTAATCAAACTCAGTATCATATTATATATAATTTTATATGATAGTTAATTATTCAGTTGCCTACCCAGATACTACTTTTAATATTTAAATTAACTTTATGCACCGACTTGAGTTGAGATGTTTCAATGCATATTTCTATGATGATTCCAAAATTGTATCGTTTTTATAAATCGATACAAGTAGAAAATCATTATTAAATTTGATTAGACAGATTTCAATTTTAAAGCTCATTGATTACCAAATTTACTATATTTACATCGAGGTGATTTTGTCTTGACAAAGTGGGGAAGTTACAGTAATCAACACTTGTGGCTGCCAACTGTTGTCATTGTAATTTAATAATTATTTCAAACAATGACAACAGGAAGAAGCTCCTAGTATTAATCAGAACATAAATCCATCGAACACATATTGAGGCGGCGACGACTTGACCAATCTAAACATATATTTTGTTGATATTAAAAGGATAAACTAGTATTATTAGAAAATAAGTACATTACACAAAATAATAATTAAAATTAATGATGGTTTCAAAAGTATTAAATATCACCATATAAAAAATTAATATATACAAATGGAGTTAATCATAAATCTATAAGATATTATTAATTACCATAATGTACATCATTGTAATTAACTGGTATTGCCATTTATAGTTTTTATAATTAATACACAAAATCAATGACTTTAAAATGGAAGCGCATAGTGAGTTTATACAAACAATTAAAAAATAATAGGTAATGCATGGCATAAACATCATAAATTAATCATTTTACAGAAAACTTGAACAAATTGTGTTACAGACTTAAATTTCAGTGGCGTATGCAAGGGGGAGGGGCATAGGCTTTGGAGTGGAAAATCTTCTATGTTGTGTTTGAAGTAAATTTTAATTCAATTTAAATTATATTCATTGTTCCTTATTGTTAAATATTTTACTACTTAAGTAAAGCGTTTTGAGAGAAATGTAAATAATTGGTATAAATGTAATTAATAAGAGCTAGGTATATAATTTTTTTTATACATTTCAATCGGTAATCTAGTGACACACTCCAAAAAATATATATATTACATTTTAGGATATGTGCCTACAAAATGGTAGGCAGCCATAGACTTTATTTTTGTTTGACACACAATCATAAAAAATAGTATTATTATATTCATAATAAATTTTAAACTTCATCAAGAACATGATTGTAAATACATAATTGAAATATGGAGATAAGAGTAAGATCAATAACAACAGTAACAAAATATGATTTATTCAAATTTATGTTTTTGTTAGAAAAGTAAATGGATGAAAACAATTTTAAGTAACTAATAAACACGAATTTAAATAAGTTTGTTCTTAATTTCCTAAATTAAGTCTATAAGTTTGTGTAAAATTGCATAAAAATACATAATTTTCAACAAATACTTTAATTAAAGTTATTATACTATGAATTCATTATGCTTTAGAGTTAAGAATACCGTCTGTAAATAAAGTATCGAGCTAAAATTGATAATTGAAATGTCAACAATTTAAGAAAGAAATGATTCATTTTTTTATTTTTGAAGTATGAAAATATCATAGAATCAAAATTGTTAAAAAAAACATTATACAATGAATTAAATTATAAATAATAAATACCATTTTTATAAAGAAATGTTGCACAAGAAAGAAACTCACTGAATGTGAAAAATTTTAGCAATTTCTTAATAAATAGGTAATTATGAAATTTATTATAATACAAGATGACTCACCTATTAGGTTATTGATAAAATCACAGTGGGATGTAAAAATTGTCGTCAGCGAATGTCGGTTATGTATTTGAATATTTAGATAATATACATCAATATCCCTCCATGTAATGAATGTCAGTTACGTATGTGTATTTTTTTATATTTTTCTATGATGCACCTCTACACGATAGACTGTAAAATATTAACACATAATTAGTTTAATTATGAAAAAACAGTAAAGCACCGAATGCAAAATATTTAGCGAAATTTTCAATTACCTGTTTATATTGTTATAATAAATCAAGATGACTTATCTATAAAGTTTCAGGTAGGAATCACACGACAATGAAAATATTGATGTTGACAAATATCCGTAGTTATTTTGTAGCTTTGCATATGCAAAAAGGCGGATCGCTAAGAGACTGCAAAATAAAAACACATCATTCTTTTTAATTTAATAGTATAAGGTTGTATAAAAATAAAACTTTCGTGAATCCTTGTGTAATCAATTGTTTTGATAAATATATGTTTCCATTGAAGTGATTTTGTCTTGAGTCGGTAGTGATCTTTAAAATTTGCAGATCTTATGACCTGACTATGTATAAATTATTCTCATAGTCCAAGTCATATAGATTTGCAAAGGTTAATGGGTAAACTACGTATTTCAGATGTATCTTCAAGTCTTAAATTTCAAATTATTTTGGTATTTTGAGAAGCTACAGTAATCAACACTTGGAGCTACAACCTGATATCAAAGTAATTTTAAAATATTTACAAACAATGACCTCAGGAAGGAGCTCCTAGTATTAATCAGAACATATGTCCATCGAACACATAGTGAGGCGGCGAGTATTTGACCAATCTTAACATATATTTTGTTGATATTAATACTTTTAAAATATATATTTAAATTCCTTATTATAAAATACATTTTAAAGGGGCCGCAGTTAATGGTATAAAAGTGGTTTTTATACCAAAAAGCCTGAATAAAATCAGATATATAGGGGTGTAATGTTAAATCAAGATGACTTCGTGATTCTGTGTTAGATTAAATATCACGGAGATATAACATTCTTTCATTAAGATTTTGGAATACAATTGAATTAATTTTGAAAATATCGATACTAGTGGATTTTATAAAAATATATCATAGAACAATAATTATTATAATTTTCAATAGCCATATCATTAATATATAGGTACAGTCAGCAAAGATCAATTTCGTGTTTAATGCTTGCAAACTAAAATATCCATAACTATTAAAAAAAATTTAAATATCATGTACCTCTAGTAAATCAAGATGATTCACCCATAAAATTTTTGGATGACATCTCACAATTATATAAAACAATAATTAAAAATGATGACTATGTACCACAGTATATACATTTACACAATATTAATATAAAGAGTTAGCTAAGTATATGAGATACTATTAATTACAATATCGGACATTATTTAAATATCTATAAAGCTAACCTAATGAGAAACTATAATCTAAATATGATGATATATACATTTCAAATAGTACAAAAAATTATATAAGTCTGCATGATGTACAAAAGAAACTAATATATGAGTAATTGTCTACATTTTTACAGACTATACTATTCATCTAATTTAAAAAAAATAAATTACATTTATTTATTAATTTGATTAGACGGATTTCAATTTTTAAAGCTGAATTTCATTGATTACCAAGTTTACTATGTTTCCATTGAGGTGATTTTGTCTTCAGTCGGTGTAGATTTTTAAAATTTGAAATTTGTATGAAGTGGCTTATGCATAAATTATTCTCATAGACCAAGTCATACAAATCTGCAAAGTTTAATGTGTAAATTATGTAAACTATTTTAATATTTTGAGAAGCTACAGTAATTAACACTACGATCTAAATCCTGAAACCAAAGTAATTTTAAAATATTTACAAAAAATGATCTCAGGAAGTTGCTACTAGTATTAATTAAAACATAAAGTCCATCGAACAAATACTGAGGCGGCGACAGCGACAGCGACAGGAGATGACAGGTGCTGTGGCGCAACTAGGGAGGCTAGGATTAAAAAGTTTTATTAGGTTGCCCGTATTCCCCCCCCCCCCCACCAGAATTTGAACCCTAGTTGTGCCTATGGGTAGGTGACACAGAGTGTACCTACCATTTAGTCTAAATTTAAATAAATAACACTCATGTATAACCATAAAAACAAGGACGATAATCATTTTTTGATAGTCCATCAAATAATAGGTATAAATTAAAATAATAAACTAAGCTCCGAAAATTATCACACATAAAAAATATTAATCAAACTCAGTATCATATTATATTATAATACAGAGTATTTCCAAAATTGATGAGGAAGCTAGTATAGGCGTACTCAGTGTTATGGCCCAATAAAGATTTTTTTAAATTTTTTTTCTGTCTTCAAAATCTGGGTTTATACAAATTATTATTAGAACATTATCTTAAATGTAAAAATAAATAGTTTAGTTATATTTTTTGCAAAATTCTCACACAAATCGAGGTGTCACATTATTTTTGCGCTTGTCGTGCGTTTTTCACGCTCGAATCACCGACTAAAAATAAAAATGGTGTGGCACATTGACTTATATGAGAAATCTACAAGATAAACAGTGGCGGTATTTATTTGATGTTATTTAAAATACATGATTAATTAACGCATTATTTTACATTGTCAACTAATAAAAGTGATAAAATAATAACAAAATTAGGGTTAACAAAGTTTTAAATACATAATGAAGCTGATATACGCCATACACCAAATTTGATAGAAAAAACTTGGAGTTCATTACATCGTCGTATGCAAAAATGTATTGAAGTTAATGGGGGTCACATTGAACAACTTTTGTAGATTAAAATTGATTTTAAAAATAAAGAATATTTAATTATGATTATTTTACAATATAAAACAATGTGGTAACTAATCGTGCGTGTTAATTTTCAACAAATAACTATCATCACTATTTATCTTGTAGTTTTCTCATACAAATCGATGTGCCACACCATTTTTTTTTTAGTCAGCGATTCGAGCGTGAAAAACGTGCGACAAGCTCAAAAATTATGTGACACCTCGATTCGTATGAACATTTTACAAAAAAACACAAATTGAGTATTTATTTTCACATTTAAGATAATGTTCTAAAAATAACTTAAAAAACCCAGAATTTGAAAGTAGAAAAAAAATTTAAAAAATATCATCATTGGGTCATCACACCGAGTACTATAGTTTCCTCATCCGTTTCAGAAACACCTTGTATAAATTATATAGAGTATAATTAGGGTAATTATACTGTTGACCTATAAAAAATAGGTGGTATTATTTGAAAGACATAATTCTACATCAACAATAAATAATATTGACAACCATAATTCATTTTGTATGTTTATATTTGCATAATATTCAACGATGCGTACGATGTACCTCTACACGATGACCTGTAAAATATTAACACATACTCAATTAGTTTAGATATGAAAGGTCAGCTTTTTAAAACACTGATTACATAACAAAATTTCAATGCATTTTTATAAGTTATTATTATGGATATAGATGACTTAACTACTTGAATAGTTTCAGGTGGAAATCACATGACAATGCGTTGATGTTGACAAATTTCTGTGCACTTTTATAGCTTAACATATTTGTCATTAGTGTAACGATAAGTAAACAAGACAAATAGAATGGAGTTATCTGATGTGTCAATACTCCATGATTAATCAATTAGGTACGTAAGAAAGGACACACTATTAAAATTAAAAATAGAGGGTATTTACAGTATTTGCTTTCAGTTGCATGACTTGTATGAAATATTGGTTTTTTAGCAAATAATGTCCGTCATAAATAAGTACCTGTTTATATGTTGTTAAAGTCAATCAAGATGACTTAACTTAACTGCATAGGTATAAGTTTTCAGGTCGCTGTCTTGAATTAATATGTATTCAATACATACCTACTTTTAAAGCTAACATATTTATGATTTTCATTTAGTCACATATAATACGAAAACTTTAAAAGTAAGGATATATGAGAAATTTTCAGTTAAGATCATAGGTGTTTGCTAATAAATATATAAATTATACAGTAGGTACTTATATCATGTTCTATAGACAATAGGACATATCGCTAGACGATGGACTGTAAAATATAAACACATAATTAGTTAAATAATAGTCTAAGATTGTGTGATTAATAAAAATAAGTCTTTCCTGAATTCTGTTGTAATCAAATATTTCATCAGCATTACATATTATGCCGACATTGCCACAAATTGCATGACTTAACGAAACCGGCAATCACTGAAAGTGAAAAATATTTCAAATGTCTTTATAAAATAGTTCGGTATTAAATCTCTCTCACTTATTATGTTTTGGAAATCACACAGGGATGTAAAAGTTGCAGTCCGCGAAAATATGTCATGTATTTGTATATTATACAATGTATATACATTGATGTACCTTTACATGATGCCCTGTAAAAAGTTAACACATGATTAGTATAAATATCAATATATAAAGCTGCATGATGTCTAAATTAATTATTTTGATAGTTAATTATTCAAAAAGTTGCCTCCCCTTTTAATTTTTAAATAAACTGCAGCACCGACTTGAGTTTAAATGTTTCAATGCATTATTTATGATGATTCCAAAATTGTATCATTTTATAAACCAATACCAATAATGAAAAATCATCATGAAAAATGGATGAATTTAAACACAAATAATTCTTGTTTATAAAAATTAATTATATTTACAAATAAAATTTAAAAAATTGTATAAAACAATAATTTAAATTTATGAGTAGGTAGATATCATTAATACTAGAAGATTGTATATTTTGGTAATGAATCAAATATTATCATGGACCAAAATATACAACTTGCAAACTGAATGCTACCAACATTTATAGTTTAATGAATTTCTCATTTTTATGTAGAAAGTGGTCAAAGTCTAAAAATACTTGTAGATTATGACATTAGGTTTGTATATCATATGTAAGTAATAGGTACATACAGATGTTGAAAGATGGACTGTGAAATAAAACCTTTATATATAAATTATTCTCATTTATCAAGTCATACAAATCTGCAAGGATTAATGAGTAAATTATGTATGCGGATGGATCTTCAAGTTTAAAAAATCAAATTATTTTGATTTTTAGAGAAGCTACAGTAATCAACACATGGAGCTCCGAACTGAAACCAAAGTAATTTTAAATTATTTACAGACAATGATTTCAGGAAGGAGCTCCTAGTATTAATTAGAACGCCAGTTTATTGAACACATACTGAGGTGGTGCTGTTCGTTTCTATAGTCCTGCTGCAACTTGCGGTATGGTTACGATGGCAGGTGTAGTGGCGCAGCTAGGGGTGTAGGGTTAAAAAGTATTGTTAGGTGAGTCTACGTCTCATGTTAAATAGATCATTAATATTGGTAGAATGAAAGCTTGGTGTTTGCATAAATACAAGCTATCAAACTACCAAAATCAATAACCTATATTCAGATTCTGGAATACAATTTTATTCAATATTTCCAACATGAAGAGCTAAACTTTCTAGTAGTGGTGTATTTACAGATAGGAGATCAAGTTGATCAGTCTCCCCAATTGTATCCCTCCACAAGACAAAATCCTAAATACGCCACTGCTTTCTAGTTTCTACAAATATCAGATAAATGTTCTATTAACTTATCATGAATACATAAAAAAAAGCACATTGTAAAATCAATACATACACCAGAGCACACAGAATCTCAACTATAATATTTAATAAATAAATCTATATTCCGTTGACTTTCCGAATATGAAAAAATTGAGGATTTTTTTATTAAAATAGTTAGCAAATACCGAAATAAACCAAGATGAATCACCTATAAAGATTTAAATGGCAATACACAATTAAATAAAACAATAATTAAAAATGAAGAGTTGTTAGGGACCATTAATATTTGCAGGATATAAACTTGGTTTTCACCATGATTATTCTTAGAGACTCAAGCACACGCCGATTGAAAAATTATAGACCTATCCAGCTGTATCTTCAAATTTAAAAATTATTAAATTAATAATCTAATTCTAAAATCTAAACATACTAAAACATAAACAAATATTTGTTTGTACAAATAAAATGACCAAAAAATGCAAAACAAAAGTTTCTTATACTTATACTTACTAACACGCATTTCAAAAATGAAAAGCACTGCATTAAAAAGGTACCTGTTTATGTTATTATAATTAATCAAGATGACTTAACATAACTTAACTTAACTACCTAGGTATAAGTTTTCAAGTAGAAATTACACAACGATGCAAATGTTGGGATTAATTACGAGATAAGGGAGAAATGTTCAGACGATCTTGTCTTAGGTCATTGTCTTAAGTTAAAATTTATTCAATACTTACTTTTAAAGTTTAGGTACCTATGATTTTTATTTAGTCACATAAAATACAGAAACTTTAAAAATAAGGATCAATTTAAAACTTAAGACATAATTCTTAATTGGTTATAGGATGAGTGAGAAATGTTCAGACAAGATCATAAATGTTCGCTAGTTCAATACCTGTTAATATGGCCTACAGCTCTATATCATTTACATATTCACAGATATAAAGCATGTATAGGCCATAAAAACAAGTACGATTATTTAAACAAAAGTAATCATTTTTTGGTTAGACATATGTGTAGTACCTATACATTAATGTAATAAATTGAGCACCGTAAATTAGCAAACTTAAATAATATCAATCAAACTAAGTATCATATTATATAGATTATAATACTTGGTATTTATACTGAAGACCTGTAACAAATAGATAGTATTGTTTAAAGGACATAATTTTACATCAGCAATAAATATTTATAACAATCATATAATCGATACCATATATATCTGTACAACCTTAAAATGACAACATTTCTATATTTTAACACTGAAACTATAACTCCATGCGCCGACTTGAAGTAAAAGTGTATTCAATACCTGTTAATATGGCATACAGCTCCATATCATTTAAATATTCACAGATATAAAGCATGTATAAGCCATAAAAACAAGTACGATCGCTTGAACAAAAGTTATC
>NC_042496.1:20823474-20824390 GCF_005508785.2 Acyrthosiphon pisum
GACAAGCTCAAAAATTATGTGACACCTCGATTCGTATGAACATTTTACAAAAAAACACAAATTGAGTATTTATTTTCACATTTAAGATAATGTTCTAAAAATAACTTAAAAAACCCAGATTTTGAAAGTAGAAAAAAAATTTAAAAAATATCATCATTGGGTCATCACACCGAGTACTATAGTTTCCTCATCCGTTTCAGAAACACCTTGTATATATTATATAGAATATAATTAGGGTAATTATACTGTTGACCTATAAAAAATAGGTGGTATTATTTGAAAGACATAATTCTACATCAACAATAAATAATATTGACAACCATAATTCATTTTGTATGTTTATATTTGCATAATATTCAACGATGCGTACGATGTACCTCTACACGATGACCTGTAAAATATTAACACATACTCAATTAGTTTAGATATGAAAGGTCAGCTTTTTAAAACACTGATTACATAACAAAATTTCAATGCATTTTTATAAGTTATTATTAGGGCTCGGAACTTATTGAATTTGCATATTTTTATTGAATAGTCCAATAAGTTGCCAAGTAAGACAGAAATTTGTTTCAAGTTGTAACGAATTTAAATACATCAAATAAAAATTGCATATTTTTGCATATTTTGTGGTTTTAATGAAAACATGCATTTTTTCACAATAAATATATTTTTTTGCATATAACATGCTATATTTTAAGTACGACTTGAATATTTCTTATAATAGTTAATAAGAGTTTTCTGTGCACTATCGAAATCAATTATTATCGATAAACGTCAAATAAAGATAAGATATTTGAACAGAACATTCTGGTTTTTTTTTAAAAATAGTTTCCTATACGGCTCGTCATTACTTGCTGCTAGCTATATTGTACACATATCAGTGCTCGTGTCTTGCGGTCTCGTGTGCGCGTCT
>NC_042496.1:20826291-20828811 GCF_005508785.2 Acyrthosiphon pisum
ATAATACGAAAACTTCAAAAGTAAGGATATATGAGAAATTTTCAGTTAAGATCATAGGTGTTTGCTAATAAATATATAAATTATACAGTAGGTACTTATATCATGTTCTATAGACAATAGGACATATCGCTAGACGATGGACTGTAAAATATAAACACATAATTAGTTAAATAATAGTCTAAGATTGTGTGATTAATAAAAATAAGTCTTTCCTGAATTCTGTTGTAATCAAATATTTCATCAGCATTACATATTATGCCGACATTGCCACAAATTGCATGACTTAAACGAAACCGGCAATCACTGAAAGTGAAAAATATTTCAAATGTCTTTATAAAATAGTTCGGTATTAAATCTCTCTCACTTATTATGTTTTGGAAATTACACAGGGATGTAAAAGTTGCAGTCCGCGAAAATCTGTCATGTATTTGTATATTATACAATGTATATACATTGATGTACCTGTAAAAAGTTAACACGTGATTAGTATAAATATCAATATATAAAGCTGCATGATGTCTAAATTAATTATTTTGATAGTTAATTATTCAAAAAGTTGCCTCCCCTTTTAATTTTTAAATAAACTGCAGCACCGACTTGAGTTTAAATGTTTCAATGCATTATTTATGATGATTCCAAAATTGTATCATTTTATAAACCAATACCAATAATGAAAAATCATCATGAAAAATGGATGAATTTAAACACAAATAATTCTTGTTTATAAAAATTTATTATATTTACAAATAAAATTTAAAAAATTGTATAAAACAATAATTTAAATTTATGAGTAGGTAGATATCATTAATACTAGAAGATTGTATATTTTGGTAATGAATCAAATATTATCATGGACCAAAATATACAACTTGCAAACTGCATGCTACCAACATTTATAGTTTAATGAATTTCTCATTTTTATGTAGAAAGTGGTCAAAGTCTAAAAATACTTGTAGATTATGACATTAGGTTTGTATATCATATGTAAGTAATAGGTACATACAGATGTTGAAAGATGGACTGTGAAATAAAACCTTTATATATAAATTATTCTCATTTATCAAGTCATACAAATCTGCAAGGATTAATGAGTAAATTATGTATGCGGATGGATCTTCAAGTTTAAAAAATCAAATTATTTTGATTTTTAGAGAAGCTACAGTAATCAACACATGGAGCTCCGAACTGAAACCAAAGTAATTTTAAATTATTTACAGACAATGATTTCAGGAAGGAGCTCCTAGTATTAATTAGAACGCCAGTTTATTGAACACATACTGAGGTGGTGCTGTTCGTTTCTATAGTCCTGCTGCAACTTGCGGTATGGTTACGATGGCAGGTGTAGTGGCGCAGCTAGGGGTGTAGGGTTAAAAAGTATTGTTAGGTGAGTCTACGTCTCATGTTAAATAGATCATTAATATTGGTAGAATGAAAGCTTGGTGTTTGCATAAATACAAGCTATCAAACTACCAAAATCAATAACCTATATTTAGATTCTGGAATACAATTTTATTCAATATTTCCAATATGAAGAGCTAAACTTTCTAGTAGTGGTGTATTTACAGATAGGAGATCAAGTTGATCAGTCTCCCCAATTGTATCCCTCCACAAGACAAAATCCTAAATACGCCACTGCTTTCTAGTTTCTACAAATATCAGATAAATGTTCTATTAACTTATCATGAATACATAAAAAAAAGCACATTGTAAAATCAATACATACACCAGAGCACACAGAATCTCAACTATAATATTTAATAAATAAATCTATATTCCGTTGACTTTCCGAATATGAAAAAATTGAGGATTTTTTTATTAAAATAGTTAGCAAATACCGAAATAAACCAAGATGAATCACCTATAAAGATTTAAATGGCAATACACAATTAAATAAAACAATAATTAAAAATGAAGAGTTGTTAGGGACCATTAATATTTGCAGGATATAAACTTGGTTTTCACCATGATTATTCTTAGAGACTCAAGCACACGCCGATTGAAAAATTATAGACCTATCCAGCTGTATCTTCAAATTTAAAAATTATTAAATTAATAATCTAATTCTAAAATCTAAACATACTAAAACATAAACAAATATTTGTTTGTACAAATAAAATGACCAAAAAATGCAAAACAAAAGTTTCTTATACTTATACTTACTAACACGCATTTCAAAAATGAAAAGCACTGCATTAAAAAGGTACCTGTTTATATGTTATTATAATTAATCAAGATGACTTAACATAACTTAACTTAACTACCTAGGTATAAGTTTTCAAGTAGAAATTACACAACGATGCAAATGTTGGGATTAATTACGAGATAAGGGAGAAATGTTCAGACGATCTTGTCTTAGGTCATTGTCTTGAGTTAAAATTTATTCAATACTTACTTTTAAAGTTTAAGTACCTATGGTTTTTATTTAGTCACATAAAATACAGAAACTTTAAAAATAAGGATCAATTTAAACATAAGACATAATTCTTAGTTGGGTTATAGGATGAGTGAGAAATGTTCAGA
>NC_042496.1:20830342-20833392 GCF_005508785.2 Acyrthosiphon pisum
TAAAAATACATAGGCACAGTTATTTTTTATAAGCATTTGAATGTTGAAATTTTGACAACATTTATCAAATTTAAAATTGAATAATTATTTTGTAGTTAAAAATTTATAAAATATTCAACTTTTATATCTAAGGATTGAAAATTTAAAACATGATTCCACGTAAATATTTAATTCTATTACCGAACATTCTAAGAAATACATGAGCACAGTTTATTTTTATAGTCATTTTAAGTTCAAATTTGGACGAAATTACGTATTAAAAAACCTGGAATAACTATTTTAGTTATTTTGTTGTGATTGTATAATATTATTTGTGGGTACTTGAAACATGTAAAGTATACTATTATATATCAATGATAGTACCACGGTATTTTGTTGATGTATAACGTGTTACCTAATGGATATTATGATATGATTAATTTGAAAATTATTAATAATACTATAGATAAGTATACCTAAATATGTATGCCTAATATCTAGACTGACATACCGTCTCCGCTCAGAATCATTTATCTTATACAGTGATATTATATCATTGAATTCAAATTTAATACTATCCATTATACAGTGACCCACTTGTAACCTACTGTACAGCAGAGTGACATCCACTTACCCACCTTTTTTGGTTAGACCTTTGTATAGTACCCATACATTAATGTAATAAATTGAGCACTGCAAATTAGCAAACTTAAATAATATCAATTAAACTAAGTATCATATTATATAGATTATAATACATGATATTTATACTGATGAGCTGTAACAAATAGACAGTATTGTTTAAAGGACATAATTTTACATCAGCAATAAATCTTTATAACAATCATATAATCGATACCATATATATCTGTATAACCTTAAAAAGGACAACATTTCTACATTTTAACGCTGAAACTATAACTCCAGGCGCCGACTTGAAGTAAAAGAGTATTCAATACCTGTTAATATGGCATACAGCTCTATATCATTTAAATATTCACAGATATAAAGCATGTATAAGCCATAAAAACAAGTACGATCATTTGAACAAAAGTTATCATTTTTTGGTTAGACCTTTGTATAGTACCTATACATTAATGTAATAAATTGAGCACTGCAAATTAGCAAACTTAAATAATATTAATCAAACTAAGTATCATATTATATAGATTATAATATATAGTATTTATACTGATGACCTGTAACAAATAGACAGTATTGTTTAAAATACATAATTGTACATCAGCAATAAATATTTATAATAATTATATTATCTATACGACGATACCGTATATATCTGTACAACCTTAAAATGACAACATTTCTATATTTTAACACTGAAGCTATAACTCCATGCGCCGACTTGAAGTAAAAGTGTTTTCAATACCTGTTTCTATGGTACCTAATCAGAGTGATATCTTTTAAATATGCACAGATTCTCTCTTGTATAGACAATAAAAACAAGAATGATATTATAAACAAGAGTAGTCATTTTTTGTTAGACCATTATATGATAGGTAGGTATATATTAAAATAATAAACTGAGCACTGAAAAATTGGCAGGCTCAAGGCTCTGTCAAACTGAAACCGTTATTTTCACTTCACGTGATTTTGTAATTTGTTACGACGCGGCGTTACTCATGCGCGTGACTGCACTACACCAACGAGCCACTTACCGCTTTAATAACGTGCGTTATAAAGCGTTCTGTTTGACAGAGCCTTATAAAAGAATATTAATCAAACTCAGTATCATATTAAATATGTATAGATTATAATTAGGGTAATTATACTGTTGACCTATAACAAATAGGTGGTATTATTTGTAAGACATAATTATACATCAACAATAAATATTTATAATAATCATATAAACGATACCAAATATAGCTGAACAATCTTTAAATGGACAAAATGCCACAATTTTAATGCTGAAACTAACTCCATGTGCCGACTTGAAGTAAAAGTGTATTCAATACCTGTTTCTTTGGTATACAGATTGACATCTTTTAAATATGCACAGATATCAACCATGTATAACCAAAAAACAAGTACGATAATTTAAACAAAAGTAATTTATATTACTTACCCGTGCATCACAATAGTTTCTACAAAATATTTTTAATTAGACATTATCACAGTTATAATACAAATGACAAATTGATATCATCTACGGAAAACTACTTTAAAATAATAGGTATATTTGAGTTTCATTTATCATTATCTAACACAATATATTTTATTATAATATATATTAGACTTCTGGTTGTCGCGATCACATATTATATCTACTATATTCTGATAACATTTATATACAAGATTTAATCACTGAATGTTAAGCCCGGATTAAGAAATATTGAGGCCTAGGGGCCAAAGTTTTAAATGATGCGCCTGTACGAAAATAAAAAATAATAATGAATATATTATTTAATATTAGGTACCTGTTATAATAAATATATAATATTTATTTATTTATTATTATAATCAACGCCAGACGGCTTTTGCAACATTACAGACAAGAAGTACATAGATAACAGTAAAAAAAACATATACAATATATATAGACGCGTAACTTATACTAACTTAATATTAGAGAGAAGAAAAAGAATTAGTAAGTAAGTAAAACTAAAAAACCACATGGTGTAAGTTATGTGGAAAAAAAATGTGAGCCTTCGTATAATATAGGTATTAAGTACATAGAAATAAATAATGAATAATGTATCACTTTATTAATAAATTATAATTTATAAGCTTATTTCTTCGTTGAATAATCATCTATTTTTTTTTAGGTGATTTATGCATTGTAATAGTCTATAACGAAAAAATAATGGACAAATCTGAAGCCCCTAAATAAATTCTAACTACCCATCATCCCCATCCCACCTTTATCTGGGCTTGCTGTATGTCCAACTGACGAAAATTTAGTCAAGTACCTATTGCGATTATTTAGTAGACAAATATATTTCTGAGGATAGTGTTTTTAGTAAAACAATATGGCATAGGTATTGGCATGCAATTCGGCTCACAACAAATTCGTGTGAATCATTTCCTTAGGCGGAATTTTGGGGGGGGGG
>NC_042496.1:20834160-20844519 GCF_005508785.2 Acyrthosiphon pisum
ATTAAAACGCGCGCGTACGATACGTCGCGTATGATACGCGTCCATGTGAAACGGGCCTATGTTATACACAAGTGTTAAAGTAGCACATGGAGCGCGTGCAGGCTTAGGTACACCGACCAAAAGTGATTCATTAAGTTTTCTGAGATGAGTCCTTTTCGAATTGTGTACGAGGACTATAGTGATTTAAAATTGAAAAAAACGTTTTCGTTACAATAGAAAACAGATATGGGCCATTTTCGCTCATCAAATACCGGTCAATATGACGTGTAAATGAAAAAAACGCGGACAAATCTATTTTGATCTAAGCTCGAGATAGGCCCTTTTCGAAATTTCCAATTCAAACAATTTATAAATAATTTAAATGATCATGTATTAGGTATTTAGGTACTCATCATTTCGTATTAGCTGAATGAATTACCTTACCCTGACCATGAGGTGACCGGATGTGTAGGCTGATACCCGCGATGCTGCCTGGCACCTGCTAACAGATAATCGAAGGAAGATTTTATGAACGGACAGTAGGTAATCACGCTGCGATTTGCTGCAAGATGACTGAAATATCTCGTTTGAAACGAAATTGTTTTGTGTATAACGGATAACGATAGCACGCTAGCAATAAATGACAAACCAAAGAAAGACCAAAGTTAGAGAAGTTCACTAATATTCTTAACACTCCGAGTTCAGTTCATATAAAAAAATTAAGTTAAGTTTAATCCAAAGTTTCTTTTCTTTCTGAATCAAGCGATAACGTACCGATGAGGAGAAGATTAAGCATATACGGTCAATAAATTACGAACCTAACACGTAAAGCGTACGCAGGCAATCTACCGAACTACCGAATAAAACGTAAGTGACCACAGACGCGTAAACGAACACGGCGGACATGAATTTCGAACGCGGACTGCACCAACGGTTATGAAGAATAGGTAATATTGCTAGTGGCGCAGCGCTGCTCACTGCAATCAAACATTTTCAGTGACGGCAATTTATTCGAGTGATGGAAAGTATCCCCTCTCCCACCCTACCCCAAAAATGCACATGATCTATAGTTCCTTGTAGCCGGTAGCCCACGCCCACTAACGCATTTATCGCTCACACCACGTCGTCGACAAATCGCGCTGCATTTTTACCACTTCCACAATGTACCACGCGCACTGCAGAGAACGTTTTATAACAACATAATATAATAATATAGATAATAATCAGCCCTACACAATGATAATAGTTTAAATCCTAAGAAACCCTTTAAACACAGAACTAAGCCGTGACCTTTCTACGCGGGAGCGGACTGGCTATTTTTGGCCCGGGGTGCAAAATTAATTAGGGGCCCGTAATTTTTTTTCAAACCTACCTAAATTAGGAAAGAGACCTTAGTTTTATAAGTAAACATAAAAAAAAAATTAAGAATAACATGTTGTTTATTTGTAGAGATGTTGAAATATATTATTTTATTTTTATTTTGTATAATACCGTATTATACCAGTATTATACCGTATACCGACTGTGGTAATCGGGGGCCCGGATCATAAATACAAACGGGGGCCCGGGGTGCTACTTGGTGTATAGCACCCTGGGCCAGTCCGCCCCTGTTTCTACGCATAC
This sequence comes from Acyrthosiphon pisum, assembly GCF_005508785.2. Classification (NCBI taxonomy): domain Eukaryota; kingdom Metazoa; phylum Arthropoda; class Insecta; order Hemiptera; family Aphididae; genus Acyrthosiphon; species Acyrthosiphon pisum. Next base: position 20,835,763 of record NC_042496.1, read on the forward strand.
ACAGCAGCATTATATTATCAAGTCGAAATTACTCTGTATAGTTATCGCTTTATCGATAAAGTACCTATTAAAATTTAACATATAAAACATATGGGACGACAAAACCCTAAGTCAGAGATTTAATTTATAACTCTGGCAATGGTGGGTAGTAAATATAGGTATTAGGTCTTATAGTAACTTATGAGTATTGGATATCGATGTAAAAGTATATAGTGATGGAGACCAAAAAGCAAGTTGATAGCGTGGGGCTTTGGGTGGTCGGATTTTATTTCTGTAAACTGTTCTCAAATAGTTGTTTATTCTACTAGTAATTGATTGGGGAGTTTTTTTTCAGTTATTAAGGGGTATAATTCTATGGAAAATTTTTATTTTGAAAAGTTAAAGGTCTTAAAAATATTAAAATTTTTTCCATTTGTAAACGATATAATGAACGTTCTATCGGTATAATATGGATGGATATTATATGAATCGATCTTTAATGAAACTTGATGGCAAGAACATTATCTGTGTGTACCATAGGGAGGTACGTATACATATTTTATAATACATTTTATACGAACCTATTCATTATAATATAATATATAAATCAGTTTTATTCTTGTACATATTCTATTTAAATACAGTGTGGGAGACTTAAACGAAGGGTATTACTGAATTAGTCATGGGTCAATATTGTATCGGTTTACCAACTACTTATTGATAATTTATTAATTAAATTATAAAACATAAAATTATTTAATATTTACACTTAACTTTTTTTAAGAAATTGTATTGATATAATTCTTATCTTATTTTCAGAAAATTATATATTTAAACATTTGGGCAGCATTATTTTAATTACATGACGTATACAAGGTATCTATGTCTAAACCCAATTTGCAATTTTCTATTAGATATAATTAATCAAAATTAATTTGCTCGTTGATGTATATTTATAAAAGGACTAAAAATAAAAAAAATTATGTATACAATTGGGACGAATCGGCGCGTTCTAATATCTAAAATAATATTGCTTAGTATTACATGCGCACCTACCTCAGATAGACATTCGAGTTGCAAACATTCAATTCACTGAGTGTGAAAATCGTTCCCATCGTCAATCGTTTGGCACAGCTTCGGCAGCGGAGTGGAGTGGGTACTGTCCGTGGTAATTTGCGGTCCCTGTGTGTTGTTGCAGGAGAGGATGACACTCACGGAAATCACACAACACAATTCGAGAGTGAACGAGCGACGTTTATTCGGTATAAAAAATAACGATATACCTACTACCGACGGTGGTAGTATGACACTCTGGTACTGCGGTAGTACTATATTATAACACGTGTTTTTTTGTAGAACCATTCATGTGATGGTCGAGAGCTTCACTTCGGTGATCGGACGAGAGCTGGTGTATTCGACGTTGTACGGTCGCTGACTGAATCGGTTGTCCGGTTGTATTTTAGACGGTCGGTGAACGAGAGAGCGTCCGCCGGCGGCCAGCAGTCGTCCAGCACGACTTGTTCCATCCCTTCGCATTTGCGGCATGGAGGGAGGATTTTACGGTGTAGAGCGCCGTTGTTGCCCGTGGTGGCGGTTGACTGACTGCCGCTGCGTATCGCGCACGTTGCAGCAAACAAGTGGGAACCCACGTCGAAGACTCCAAAACGCGTACTGCCGACTTGTAGTGGAAACAGAATATATTATATAGTCTTCAGTCCCCTCCTTGGATATATTAATATGGATATTGAAACGTTCGGTGGTTGGCTATAAACATGTATAGCATGGCCACACCCATTGTTGCCTCTATAAATTATTTATATATACATCACAATATATTTTTTTGTTAGCTTATATTTTATCTAAAATCAAGATGTTAAAGACATTTAAACGCAGATAATGCGTATGACATTCCACTTATATTTTATTATTTATTATGTCCGATCAATGAGAGGTATACTTTTATAGTTTTATCACTCGGAGAAAATTGTAAAGGGACGGGATTTTTTTTTGATTTTAAATAACTTATATTTTTTTTGTAGTTATTTAAAGCAGGTCCCAACCCCCTTTATTTAAGTACCATCACTATATACCCAGCGCCACAGTATAATTTCATTACAAATACGTAATTTGAATATATTTCAGTACATAAATAGACTAATTATTATTCGAGAAAATCGTAATTAATATAATAATATAGGTGTAATGTATAAAATTAATCTAATATGTCTGATATTATAGGTATTTTGTATTTTTTTATTGAGTTAAGGCTTCGAAAACAGTTCATAACCAACGCCTTAGGCCACTCGTACCCACACCGTACGACATCGTACCCAATATATAATTATAAGCTTACAAAATAACTGCACGACGGTGTGTGTATAGTATATCGGAGCAGGAGTTTTCTATTTAAACTATGTAAAATACAGGAAAATTTGTTATATGACATAACTAATATTCTAATGCATTAATTAACTCCCAGTAAACTCCAAAACATCAGAAATATTGTATAGAACGTGCTTTTGTAAAAATCATCAAAATCGTACATATAGAAATTAAATTATAAATGAAAAAGTGCAAACTTTTTAATGGAAATTTATAATAAATTCAGAATCGCGGAAGGCGTCGTCGTCGTCGTAATCGTCGTCGCATCAGCGTCGCCAATGTTTGTTCTCTAATCATATAAAAATATTCCCATGCATTCTTATTCTTAATAGATTATTATTTATTATTAGTTACAAAACTAAAAAATGTATAAAATAAATTACAGGCGTCTGGCCGTAAGATCCTCATAAACACAGGAGGTCCCGGGCAAGGGCTTTGATCGACCCCCCTCTTTCTTGACAGCAATGAAAAATATGTAGACATCTAATGAATTTGTAACGAAGAAATGAATAATATTTTCTCTAAATAATCCTATACACAATATAATAATACGTTATTAGTATTAATTACTGAAATATATTTTTAAGAAGACAATTTAACTCTTAACGGAAACGAGTGTTATACTCTATAAAGATAAAAGGTCAATAATGAGTCATATGATTCCAATGTTTACTGAACATATCCATTATATTATAGTCTATTTCTATACACGTCATAGTTCATAGATCGTAAAACAAAACACATTAAAGTCCAACAATTTTTAACAAAAGCTTTACTAATCACTAACACATTTTGGTTGATAAAATAATATTGGTATTTACCGACGACATCTGAATACATTAAAATTCTATTTATTTAAAATTAAAATTATAATAATGGGTACGCATTACTCGAACGCACATAGTATTATATACATACCAAATTTATCTGTATGTTCACGTTTTTTTAAATCGCGGAATTTTAGTTGATGTAAAATAATTTGTTCAAATAACACTAATAGTTTTTTGATAAAGAAAATTAAATAGTTATTTTGATATTCTTGTATTAAGTTTGTGATATTCAATTTAAGGAATTTTAAGGCCGAATAAAATAATCTGTGGTTGACTCTTTATCAAATAATGTATGACTTTTACATATTACACCCATTAGTCAGTCATGACTCATAATTATATATAAATTCCGGTAATTTGTGACAACACATGCCATCAGCAACAATAGATACCTATTACCTATCCTTAATACCTACATAATATGGTAACTGCTAAGGACGCATTTATTGTTTCACTAAAACTGTCTACATTCTACAAACGCCTAAAAAACATGTCTGAACAGCTCTGTTATAACTAATATAACAGTTGTTAATATTTTTATCAATACTCTATAGTCTAGCCTCTAGACAGAATTATGTACCTATAAAAACCTATATTAAAACCTATTAAATACATATAACTAAAAAAAAATGTAGATAAAAACATGTTCACTCGTTCAAAAAACTTAAAAATTGAATTCAAGATTCCTCGTTACTTGTTAATAATGTAATTTAAAAAAAAAATTTAGATGAACTTGATTAGCTTAATTTAAATTTACAATAGTTTTTACCAACTGAAGTTAACATTTTGACAAAATTTGTCAAAATCTCGAAAAATTGCAAATGATTTTGAGTAAAAAATTCATAAAACAAAATTAGAGTATGATTAATTAGGTAATTACATGAACGTAAAACGACTTTAACGACTTTTATTCTGAAATTATATAAGTATTGGTACCTATTAGTTAGTTAAGTGAGTTAGCTATATAGAACATAAAAACCTATTTCAAATTCATCATTATTTCGAAACTAATATACATTTTTATCAAAAAATCTCGCTGTAAGTATTTAAAATGGCGACGCTGAGTTTATTCGCGTTTAAGCATGTAATTTCACTATATGTCTATATATTATCATATTGTAATATACTGTCCGTATGTTTGAAATAAATAAATAAATAAAATGCGTACCTAATATAGTTTCATAACTTTGTATTGATAATTAATATGTAGTCTGAATGTTGATATGAATAATAATTATTTAAACTTAATATTAATGAGGGGTGTCCGTTTTATGTTATTTAATATTTACAATGCGTGGCCAGATATGATAACAGTTATGACCAGCCCTATTTGATATCATACCTACCATATACGGCTGCCAAAATCGCACATAAATAAAACTGGTTTTGATAGCCAATAGGAACGAGACCGTATACTAGTTGCAAAATTGCATTATGAAATTTCTGTTGATTCTGAATTTATCACTGACAATTACTTCAGCTATATATATAGTTGTATCGTATAGTAAATATTTATACTTAAATATAGAAACATAATGGAATGACTTGAACCTGATCTTTGATTCTCATGTTGACAAATTTGTGTTAATTATTAAACTGCTAGATAGGAATTTGACAAACATTTTCTGATGGCGCCGTGAAATTGACCTTCACTAATAATTATGGGCGTTGGCTTAATCGACCGTAGACGGCATTAAAAATGAATTAATACAAGAAGAATATGAAATTAATTGACAACTATTAGACTATTCACATTTTCTACGAAAAATCATGGTATAGATTATATATTTTATGTGATAAATAACTAAAAAGTCTATATTTTCATATAAATATTAATTATTTTAATTCATTTTTAGAAATGCATGCTTAGAGTACCGGGATTTGGGTTGTAAAATAAAATATTTTTGAATAATAAATAATAATAATTAAAGTAATAATTGAATATTAGAACATAATATTCTCATAAAATTAATGTTTTATGGATTTTTTATATTATCGCCAGATGACCAGATGACACTATAACCTAACAATCTGGAAATATGTCGTACAATTAATGATATATGATAATAATAAGTGAATAATCGTATTTTTAATATATAAATATTATAATATTAGCTACATACAAAATATAATTTGATAAATGTACGATCAGAATACATTATGGGCTATAATTTATGGCCTATGGGTAATCTTAATTCTTATAGGTATTATAGTCGTTAAATGTTAAATGCATTCCGTATATAATATGTTGTATTAAAGTTAATGATATACATTTTTTTTCGATAGCACTATCCGCTTCAAACATATTAATATTCGTATTGATAAGATTGTCTCTTCGGGGGATCAATGTTCATAATACGAAATTAAATTTTTATCTTAATACCTATGTTTCACAGTCTGTGAGCTAATACTACATGATATTATGCACTATTCCGACAAAATAAGTTTCAATTAAAGACAGTTACGAAATAATATGTAGGAACAAAGGTATGATTTCCAAACGCATACGTTTTCGAGTAAATACTTTTAAATTTCCAACACGTTTTATTATAGTTTCCAATTTAATATAGCCATTCATTATTTAAATTTATGTTTTTTATTAAATACCTAGTACCTACACAACAAAATTAATCTAAATGGGAATAATATTCCAATTCCAACATTTTACAACAAGTTAATATATGTAGAATATGTTAGGACTTATTAAAATATTCAATCGCGTGACCGATAATAATTAAATAAATTATACATACAATATATGATGTACCTATGTATAATGTAAATACCATTGGAATTATTTTTTAAGAACATTTTAAAACTATTAGTTGGCCATAATCTAGAAAACTGAAATCCTATGAACAACAGTTTTTTTGGTAATATTATTGAATTTCAATAACATTTTTGAATAAATCCATTTTTGATTTCAGGACTATATAATATTTATAAATTAATAATGATTATCAAATATAATTTTTTTACAAATACTTAATTTGAACATATTTCAGTACATAAATAAAATAATTATTTGAGAAAATAATAATTAATAGAATAATATATTGATCACATGTTGTGTAATGTATAAAATTAATCTAAAATGTCTGATAATATATATATTTTTTTGGCTTGAGCCGCTTGAGGCTTCTACCACTGATGTCATTAGGGGAAGGTACTGTACATTTTGAACACGAATGTGTTTGTTTTGGTAACATTTTTATGTGGGCACCCGTGTTATAGGAACGTGTCGAACCGTCGAACGATCCGTACACGGTACTCGTTAGAATAATTCATCGTACCGCTGTCAAGGGTAAGATATTTACGGTCTTACAGGGGTATCTATTATTAAAAAAGGTTCATAAAACGTGTTTTAAAAACGTTAAGAAAAATATAAAAATCTTTTATGCCAAGAACAAAGTAAAATCGATTTATATATATAATATAATAACTAATAAGAAAAAATATATATATGTATACACAAGTCTTATATATAGTGTCTGTTTGGGTCTCTTCGGCACATGATATATGAACCACATGTAGACATTAGAAATGACCCCCGGCGGGCGATCGTATCGTTTCGAAAAATATGTTGAAACTTCTTGGAAAAATTAACAATACATATTATCGAAACTACAATAAAACCATATAAGTTATATTATAGTATGTTAGTGTCCTGCCGGCCGGGTACATCGTCTGATTGTGCGGGTGACAGTTGATGAGGGTCTGTTGCAGATGGTGGACAACTAATGTAAAATAAATGTAAGAGAAAAAACAGCATTCCACAGAAAAAAACATGATTTTATGTCATATAACAATAAATATAAAAACGGTTAGGGTGGATTGTATGCGTACATTCGTACATAGAATATAAGTGCCGTCCAATGTTGATATAATATATGTTATAATATAATGTTGTGGAATAATGGTTTGCAAGCCATAATCGTAAATTCATTATGGCGGTGGTTCAAAGGTGTGAACCTGTCACTCGACCCCTATAGGTATACACGTTTACAGCAGACAGCGGAGTACGGCATGCCCTCCCACCTACCTCACGATGGCTGTCGGTGGTCCTTTGAACAGAGGCCACAAACTAAGATATATAGATGAATTCAAAGCGAGGATAGGTTAGTTTCCCTAAAAGTATGTACTATGATAATGTGATGGTTTTACTGGTGGACCTCACATTATGGCTACACAGCTACATAATATTATCTACATAGTATTATAATAATTATGATAACTTAGCTCGTATAATAGACCTATCGTAACTCTGCTACAGAACCATAAATAATATTTACACGGATAAGACATCGATATAATATTTAATATACACGCAGTGAGGGCTAGTGGTAAAATATGGTGCACTGCAGAAGCAATACAACAAAACAAAAAGGTGAGCAAGTGGGTACCGCTTTGCTGTACTGTAGTTGTAATAAGTGTGTAAATATGTTATATTTGAATATAACCATGAACCATTGTATACGGAAAACGATTCTGGTCGAATTTTAGCGGTTTTTCGTAATTTCTCGGTAGTTTTTCTCGACGCTTTGTAAAACTACTTGGAATTTTCAATTTTGATCTTCCAAAAGTACCAACTAGTTTCACTTTTCTTTCAAAAAAGATGCTGATCTCAAAAATCAAAGCACGCTTACTATCCGAAATGTTACTGACAGTCATGTGTGAAAAAACAAACATCATTGTAAAACCAATACAATCTTTCGCTCCGCTCAGAAACTAAAACCATATATTTACTAATTATAATAGTAAAATAAAATGTACTTCCGGCCTAATAATGGCAAACTTATAAATAAACAAAAAAATTAAGTAGTTATATTGTGCTACCTTTTAACTAGATACCTACCTAGGGATGGGGATAGAAAAAATATATAATATTATATTAATTTATAATATTACAATTGTATAATAATAATATATGTAAACTGGCAACCAATTATAAACAAAACACAATTTATTGGAAAATCACATTGAAAAAAGGCCTTACAGTTTTTCTCTAATTTTCCGATTTTCTGAGCAACTTCTTCAATTTTTTCCCGTAAAAAACTCATTTGAATACCTATTACCTACTAATATTTATAAAAATAATGAACCTAATCGGTCCATTCGTTCTCGAGTGATGCTCTTACCAACGAACAGCTTTTTATTTTTATTATTTAATAATTTGAATGTATTATTATATATTTATATAGAGTGGTAAACAAAGTACAATACCTACTAAAATATTACGGTAGGTAGAATTATAGAATGTTTGTTGTATAAATAAATATGTTAATAATGATTAATGATAAGCGTTATTGTATGTATAAGTATATATAAGTATTATTTGATTATTATTTGATATTATACAAATTTTAAAAATCGGGGAAGTCACTTTAGCACTTGAGTGTAGGTCAATGAAATGCTAACAACACAAAATCGGTTCTGCTGATTACACTTTTTCTATGTTATACGTTTGTACGTCGAAGAAAATACATGCGGACAAGGGGGCTATTCACAAACTCATACGAATAAGATCCGTATACGAAAAAAGTTGTTTCCACATGAGTTTTCACAT
>NC_042496.1:20844619-20845757 GCF_005508785.2 Acyrthosiphon pisum
GATCCCAAAAAACGGTATTCTGAAACCTTTTTTTGATTTTTTGAAATTGATTTCCGGTAGCGGATACATGTTGCTCCACCGGTTATGGATTTAGATTATGGTTTAAACATTATATTATATTGTATTATTAGCATATAATATCATCGGCATATTAACAAAACCAAATTTAAATAAGATACAATACAATAAAATTAGAAATAGGTAATGAGTTAATAGATATTATATTGTTATTTAATAAGTTTAAACATCGGAAGACGACCGTATAAAAAATGTGAGATATAAAATGTTTTTAATTTACTTACTTTTTATGTTATAGCTACCTATAATAACTCCCGTAAAACAGATTTATTAAGTTATTTCAAACATTTTCATATTAAAGTAATTTGGGTAGGTATGCGTACTTCAAAAACCTATTACCTACTACGGAACTAAGTCCGACCGACAAATTATGTTTCCACCATCGTTATTTACTCGTTGAAATACATAGGTTTTCAAGAAAAAAAACGTGCGGGGCGACATTTGTTTCAAAAATTATAAATAGGCACAATTATATTATATTGTAAAGTATTAAAACAAATGCATAGTCAGTTATTAAATACCTACCTATTATTTATGTATTATACGATAAGTGTAGAACTAGGTGTATGAAAAATAGATATTTGGAAATTATACCTAAATATTTTAAATTTGAATTAAACAGTTTAATTGTTAACTTACACGGCGCCAAGACTTCCAGTCCTTTATAGGGCCCGGGAATTGCGTTTAATATCGCTGATAGTGTTTCTCGCTGCTGCCTTGCTATGGCTTGGGTGAAAGTTGACGAATGTTTCCCCTTTGACTCCCTTTTGGTCGTTTGTCACCGATTTACATTTATTTCTTTTTTCGTTGGACATTTTATTTCAAAATCATAAGGAACAATGAAAAAAAAAACGATTTAAACAGTTTTATTCTAAGTACTTAATATATTTGTTTAATAATTATTAACGCGCGCGAAATATATCAGCTGTTATAAATGCAACATAAATAGTATTCTATTCCATGATAAAAAATAATATTTTGCGACGCTGCCGCTGTTCATCGTGTGAATATCTTTCCCGTACGGATCTGGGGGCCTATTCTTGAAATCATGCGGATTGGA
>NC_042496.1:20845857-20847362 GCF_005508785.2 Acyrthosiphon pisum
TCCGTATACCTACATGTTATATTTCCGTATACGAACAAAAAATCGTATTCTAAAATCTTTTTCATTCGTATACGGATTCGCGTTCCCCAAATCGTTCGTATGAGAATACTATCCTAATGGTATACAGCGGCAATGTCACAAAATATTATATCGTTCATCGACAGAAAATAAAATAAATTCTGTTAAAATATCGTGAACGCTTAGTCATTTTACTATGAGATATTGATATTTTCTATTCGTTTTCATAATATAGGTATCTATAGCTTTGCCATTTTCTTCTCGTTTTCTCTCACAAAATGGCGTGCGAAAAAAGGAAAAATGATTGGGCACAAGTAACAACTAACGAGTTTAAATAATAGCTAACTGATATCACGTAAAGAAACACTATATTATAATCGTTAATTATAATAATATATAATATACATATCTAATTTATTTTTATTTTATTTCATCAATCCAAAACCATTAGTCTCAACAATAACGCTAATAACAGTAGGTACATAAATAAATTATAAATTATAAATAATTACCCACCAATTAAGTTTTAAATAATAATGATGAAATTATAATAAAATATGTGATTTAAATAAATATAAATCGAAGAATCGAAGACCAATTAAAATTATACAATAAGTTTACAACTAATATTGATGACTATGATACACTAAATAGAACATTATTGATAATCAAAGTTAATGTTTAAACAAAAGTGTCATTTTATACATAAATATTGTTAAAAAAGATTAGCTATGCGCGATGCTCGTCTTATGAAATATAATGAGCATATAGGAAGTGTTTATTTTGCATTTTTTGACAATTTTCAATTTAATGTAATTTTTTTGAAAAATTTGGAGCGCTTAAACATTTTTATGTCATTCAATACCAAAATTCAGTTTTGTAATTTAATTTTAAGATTTCAAAATTCAAATTATTTTGAAGTTATACTTCTTTATGCAGGGTAGTGAGGAAAAAAAAAATCGAACGGCCGCCCGTACGAACGCGAAAACGTACGAACGCGAAAGCATACATGTCCGTAAATAAATAAATATTGTCATGGTAGTGTTGTTATATTATATATTATATATTACAATCGTTGTGCGCAGCCGCGGATTGTCGTAACTCGTAGCTGTATTTTGTAAACACTAAAAAAAAATTGTGACCGGCTTCATTTTGCCGTTACCGCGTCCAGCGGTAACCGCCGCCGCTGCAGCGTGTGGGGACCTTTACGCGACACGGTCCCCCGTCCCGCCATGCCGTTACCGGCTCGGTGGGAGAGTCGACCCGGTCGCGCTGCTTGCATCCCGTAGTGGTGGTTGGAGATAGACTGACCGCTATAGTGCTTGTACATTGTACATGCTACTAATGCGGGCCACGTCAATATGACATAATAATAATATTACGTATTATAAAATATATTATAATGTTGGTCGGTGACAGCCACAGATATATATTTTATATCTGTGGTGACAGCCGATGAGGTTTCGACGACGATGATAATAATAATA
>NC_042496.1:20847462-20849883 GCF_005508785.2 Acyrthosiphon pisum
GAAAACATTTAATAAATATAATTAGAAATTTATGTATGACACAAATTAGGATGAACGTATGAAAGAAATGAACCTTCTTAAAATGGATAATTGTTCAAAAAAATATATTAATTATTTAAATTATAGAAAAGAAATACGGAATGGTGTTCGTGCTTTCGTTCTAAATTTCCAATTAGAGGGAATAACACTAATAATATTGCAAAGCATTTAATATGTGTGCCTTTACAGATTTAATGTAAATGCGTTAATGGGGAAGCTTTCTGTAAGCACCTTTGTACAGACTAGAGCTCTGCACGGTCTGGTCTAGACCAAGAGATAACGGTGTAGTCCGTGTAAAAAATCGGTATTCAAAATGGACCTAAACACAGTGCAGTGAAGAATATTTGCACCGTGTTTTTAACCATTAACTTATGCACTCAACACATTTACTGCACGGAAATTGCCACTCGGGTAGTTCTTATTTTTTAAAAAAAATAAAAAAAACAAAATAATTATGCAGATGGATAAAATAGCTATCACGACCTCCAACCTTCTTATTCTGCCGTCGATTTCAGGATCAACTCCAGTGATGGCTTGTCTCATCACGTTCTATAATAATATTAATTATCATAAATAAAAATTATTATAGAGCAATGCATCACAAACGTTGTAAATGTTTGGCTGGGTTGATCCCCAGGGTATTTTACTTAAAAGTCGGACTTTTAAAAAGGGGATTCGATCCCAGCCAAGAACGTGATGGACTTAAAACTTACAAAAGACTGTCTAATGATCAACTCTGCTCCTCGCCACATATCTGCGACTGGAGCATCTTGAGCGATCATTCTTAATATCACCGCGAAATATCGCCAATTAAACAAGTTTCGCCTCACCGGCATTTGCAACTAAAAAAATAAAATATGGTGTAAATAACTAAACTTATATAAGTAAATAAATAAGTAACCAATATTCCCATATTACTTATTAAAATTTCTTATCAGCCACATTATTTTTTTACTACAATATATTAAATAATATTAGATTTTAAGCAGCGATTTAGGTACTTTTAAAATATTTGATTTTACTATTTTCCCATACTATAAATTAGAGATGGGATTTATCACTCACTTAGGTGAACTAGTTCATTGAACGAATACATTTATACGTCGTACCAGTGATGCCGAAGTCCATGCTGACGTCGGGCCGTGGCCCGACCTCTTTTTTAAAAAATGTGGCCGGCCGGCCATATTTTATTTACTTCATAACTTTAAAATAAGCATGAGTACCTATATTTAAACCGTGATTATGAATAAATGCATTTTAGGGTACCTCTATATTAAATAATTAAGATATTGAGGCCGGGAAGTTTTAAAATTGCCCGACCACATTTTAAAAACTACGGCGCCCCTGCGTCGTGCCATACTGTACAGACAAACTGAACGATACGTATTATATAACTGTCCTACGTATAGTTAATCTTTCGTCGTTCACTTAATTGAACTAGTTCACTGAAAGAATACGTACATAACCTATACAAATAGCAATGGCGGGCAAGTTAATATTAATTGTTATATTTTAATTATTTTAAATTGTATTATCTATGAAGTATTACCTAATTTTTACCTATGTTAAACCCTATAAAGTTGTACCCAATTTTAATGTTTTTATTACATAGTCTTATCTATTTTTTGTTTTAATTATAAAATATTTTTAAATTTATAATTGTTTTATACTTACAAAAATTCTATTAAATCCTATTGAATCGCGGTGAATATTACTTGAGAACGCGTGCACTATCCAAGACGGACGGACAAAAACAGATTAAAATAGCGACAATGTCTGCTTGCCATCACCAACGACAAATGGCGGTGGTCATCAAATCTGCTCGGCTGTGAGTTGTGATGTTACTGCGGTGGTATACTGGTATCCCCTCCAGGGGGTAAGGGCACCAAAGCTTTGGTCACGTCCATCGTTGACCAAAGCGGGGGTTTGAGCGCGGGGCACCAAAGCTTTGGTCACGTTCATCGTTGATGATGTGTCGGCAACACCCGCGTTCCAGGGATGACGTGTCCAGCAACGCCGCACTGATTACTGATATAATAATAACATATTATATAGCTGAATGTGCTTGCGTCGCAAACTGACGGAATACATATTAATTTTACGAAATTTTTTAGTGTCTGCATATTGTTTGTGTTACCCGTAGATAGATGATTTTGAGGATGAAGAGAGTAGGTAACACGTTGAATTTGAATTATTAAATTTGTTGTTTATTGAGCCGAAAGAAGAGTTATTAATTATTACAGAGAAGAGAGGGCCGGTTGTGCTGCGGTGGTAACAACGGTGTTATTTCCGGAACCGAACATCGTCGGCAAAACGTTGGACGTGCGGCGGTACCATAGGCGCAATTTGAAGATTTTACTTGGGGGGGCTGGACAAATGTAT
>NC_042496.1:20849933-20858571 GCF_005508785.2 Acyrthosiphon pisum
ATTACCATTTGGAAAAACATCGTACAGTGATGCTATTTATCAATTTTTATGTTAATAGCGTTGAAATTAACATAGAAATTGATAGTAGAATATATTGGCGCGATTTTGTTTGGATTACCGTGAAACCACAGTGATTGCCGCTATCTATAAACACTCTTTATCACTCGTTATTTACATATTAATAATTAATATATTATTCATTATAATATAAAAATTATATTATTATAATATTATGTTTTTTAAAAACAATATTTGGAAGAAAATTTCAGCTCGCAGGAGGGGCAGCTGCCCACCCTGCCCCCCCCGTGCGCACGCCTATGGTTATAGTTAATAGCGTTAGCGCAGATCCTTTGGTTTTGCAGGTGGCGTCGCTGCCTAGGGCTGGCTTGCCGCGTTTAAGACTTCGGGTATTGTCGGTGTCACAAGTGAGAACTGGTGGGCTGTGTGTATGTGTGTGGCGAATTGGCTCGTATTTACCGACTTCTACGAATGCATTGCTGATAAAGAACTCTCTTTTACGATGTTTGACTTTTCATGGTACCTATTATTGTCGGTATGATTGTTAGGTATAGATCTGATAACAATGTAAAATATAATAATTTTAAAATGCAGAAGATTTTAAGAGACAATATTGTTCATTTTAAATTTGATTACAAGTCAACTCACCCTTACAATATAACGATCGGGACAACAATTTTGTATGGATTCTGCTGAACACAAATTCGCCATGTTATAAACGTTTGCATAAGATGGAGATGATACACATGATGGTTTAACGTCCTCTTATAATATATAACTTAGCACCCCCCCCCCCCCCCCCCCCCCCAAATATATCAATGTGTAGGTACATCACTCATGCGTTTTATATGCAGTCTTAAAAGAATTCAAAGCGATCGCCTTTTTTGTGAAGTATTTAAATATAGATTATAATAATAATGTATAAATTAATATTGTAATGAATTATGAATTATGATAGAATCTTATGTTAAATAAACGGTACGCCAGCAACAGTTGGCGTATTATACGAAACATATAAAATTGAAACGCGGCTGACGGGCGACGGGTAAAACAATAATATTATTATAAACACTTTCTACGCAGTCCAACCTGAAACAAATAAATAATAATAATTACGGAATAATAATTATAATAATAAACAATAGCTGCCGAGAACCATGCAGCGGATCTATGGAAATGGTGTAGATTCGAGAACAATACTATATAGTATATCGATGGCTAAGAGGCCAAAAGTATATGTCTAATCTTTCTCAAAACCGTTTTATTATACCTAGTCCACAGGATTTATCTGGGTCGTCTTTTTGATTCGGTAAAACATTTATAAGTCAACATCATGATTAAAACATGTTTTATTTATACTTTAATTTTTGTGTTTTTAGTGCACACATATTATAACAAGTCATAATTTAATGAGACATGCAATAGATATTTTAACATGATCTAAATAATTAAGCGGACAAATATAACAAGTCCGGTCTTGTAACTTTTGTCAAAGACAATTCATTCAATTTTGGACGTGTAATGTTTTAGATAATAATATTGAATTTGTTTATTTATTTATAAAAAATGAATATGCTCAGACGTATTATTTTAAATAATAAACATTTTTAATTTTAAATTACACTAAATAATATGGTATAATCAATTAGCATACAATATCTTTAAACACAGGTCTTATTTGACTAAAAATTATACGAACAATGTTACTTTATTATTTTTCACATTCAATAAAAAAATTCCAATATTTTTTATATTTTTTACTTTTTTACTGCAATTATATAAAAAAATTAATCTTACGTAGGAACATTTTAACTATTTATATAATAAATTAATTAGAGTTTATATTAAATTAACAACTTTTAATATGTTCATCAAAACCTCATATGTCCACAGTCCACGGTCAAAATATATTATAATTGCCGTTCATAACAAGTCCCATTTAAATTTAAAAGAAACATTATAATTACGTTTAAAAAAATTTTTAATACCTAAATGTAATAATTTATGTAATCTACAGAATATTTTACAAATAAATCAGTTGCAACACCGAAAATCAAAAATCTAAAACAGAAATTATTTGGTGTAGAATAATTTAAAATCTTAAACTGCTCTCCTGTAAAATTTAGTGTTTGGGACATAGAACTTTTGGCCTCTTATCCATCGATATATATACCCATTCTAATATTATTCTAATATCATGTATACGTCATTGTATCATGTGATTAAATTGTTACGTGTTGGTACATTATAGCTGATATTATTGAAATCATTGCCTTATAATATTTAATGTATAAATAAATGACTTATTGACTATTGTTCAAAAATATTAATTTTAATCGGTTATAAGTTGTCGTTACAGGCATACTATTATATTGTAATATAATTAATAATTGTTTTGAGTATGGTGGTTGGCTGGTGTACGGGGCTTCCTCTCCAGTTAGGTCGAGTTGATAATCATTACAGGGGAAGGTAATTTTTTTGATGTCTAAACCTAATCTTCTTTAATTTTTTCAATTCGACCATTGGTAATAGGACGTACTATAATTAATAAATATTATGTATAAGAGTACGCGGTATAGATCGACTTTGTCAAGATGACGTGATGACAATGTTATTGGTTTTACGAAATCTTTTCCAACGGATCACAGCTGGAAACGCGGTCTGTATAGTGGCGTGTTTAAAGCTTACGACTTCACGTCGAAAACTGATATAAATTGGTCCCGATGTGTGTCGGTTGAAGCGGTCGACACGAGCACCATATAGAGTTAAGAAATAATTACAATATATAGTGTCGTATAAATGCACCAACCCGATCTACCTTACCTTACGTGTTTTATTTAGATATTTAGAACTATATGTATATACCGTTAAACGTTAAATTCTAATCAAAAAATGTATTATAACTTATAAGTGTAGGTATACAATATTAATATACGAGTAAACTAATAGACATTGTTTATTATACCTAATTGGTAATAACTTGCAAAAAAAATATTTACATATTGGCACTTCATATATGATACTACAATATACTATAGTAGGTACCTATCCTAATAGCGATTATTTATCTAAATTTTACTACTTTTATACATATAAAATTGTATATATAGGTATGCCTACCAACTTATTCAATATTTATTTATTGATATTATACAATTCTTATATTGGAGCAAATGATATTTATTTATTTTTAAATCATGTACTATTATACCTATATATACAATTTTATATTGGCACTAATGTTACACTACAATTTTGATGCAAATTATAATAACGGTTTTATGTATAATTGGCGCTTGGAAATGTTTGCAAATACAACTGTTTTTTTAAATTTTAAATCTGTATTTTATTTTTAATCGAATCAGTAATTGTTTGAGTAAAATCGATGTGGACGAGTGCGATTAAAAACATAATAATTATAATATTCAAAATGATTATAGTATTAAGTATAATAATATTTTGTTATGCACCTGCAGGTTAAGACTTAAACGTCGATGTGGGTTACATATTATTATAATATACAATAAGCGTGGGTGCAGGATTGCTTGACATAATATCATATCAATACGATCACCGATCCTCGCTCATCGTCGTGCAACCCACCGCTGCAGGGCAGTTATTATTATATAGGTAAGCACTAGTCGTGTACCAGGTATATACCTAGATGGTAACGTATTGGCCGTTGAGTTCCTTCACTCGTTCCACGTCCCGGACGAATGCCGTGGCCCAGTCGACCATTTTCGCTTTTTCGACGACACCGAACGTCTGGACGTCGCCGAACCGTTCGCGGCAGAGTCTCGAAAACGCCTGCAGCAAATAATAATACGATATACTATACGTAATCGTGTGAACCTTCACCGTGGCCAAGAAGATTGCATATTATTATATACACAATCGGTCATAATACGCGGCGAGCGTATTACCAATACCATAACGATGATAGTCGATATACTTAGTCGTCACAGGGGCGGATTTACCCATAGGCCACCAAGGCACGTGCCTAGGGCGCAATTTTTTAGTTAATTTTTACTTTTTAGTTTTTCATAATTTCATAATTATATTTACTTAAATTTATATTTTATATTAATTTATTTTTGTATACAACTTGCATGAAACTGCTCACGTAGTCGCATTTTAATTTATAAGCTATAATAACCTTGCGTATGAGTTTAATCCTGCGGCCGCCACCGCTAGAAGTTCGACATCGACACTCGACGAGGCAGTTGTCGGCGTTGCCTATGTTAAAGCTTAAAGCATGGGAGATGGTATACAGGTGTGCGGCGTAAACACATACAATATTGTGAATGGCGCATGCGCAAAACGCCAGCCAAGGCAGTCAAATATACTGCCTCGGGCTGTCGGGCACATTGTACATAGCCGCTCTATTAGCTAGGTGGAGAACAGCCTGCTCGCACGGTGCTTGGCGAGTAAATTATTTGATATTAACTGGAATGACCCACCCATAGACTTATAATAAAAGTATATTATAAGTATATGATGGACCCACCTCACCCAGCACCCGGTGACGGCACCACAATTATAGTGTGCGCGGGCGCGCGGGCACCAAACTAGTACCTATACACTTAGAATACGGGAATTAATTCTGGAAATCAGATGTCTTGATAAAGTAATTATTAATAATAATAAACGTTGCGACGCTGACACTGTCGCCCGGCTCCTGCTCAGAAATCTTAAGGTGGGATCTCACGGCGTGTTGCGCGTCGCGAGGAGTGTGGAGCGCGATACCTATATACCGCGCACAGTAAAACCGACGCGCCGTTAGATTGGATAAGACGCGCCGCACCAATTTTCCTCTGGCGTGGGATACAGATACCGACAATTTTTGGGGAAGAAGCGCGCCGCGTGCCGCGCACAAAAATTTTGCCGCGCAACACTAATCAGACGGCGCCAACTATACCGCGGTATACCACTCCACGCGATGCGCAACGCGCGGTGTGATCCTGGCTTTATAGATTTCATCCAATTTTTTTAGTTTTGTATTATTTCATGGAACATACCCCCCTCCCACCGTGAGAGCATGCCAATATAGAGGCCGCCTGAATGACTTGCAAATTCTAAAAACAGACTTGCAAATTCCAGCTAATCATTAGCTTTCGTTTGGTGCTGGTTTCAAAGTTCTAGGTCAAAGTGGGTGGGCCAACTTCACAAGTTCAAAAGTTTATAGCGGCCGCCTTAAGGACTTGCAAATTTCAAAAAAGGGTTTTCAAATACTTCCTAATCATTAGCTTTCGTTTGATACCAATTTCGAAGTTCTAGGTCAAAGTGGGTGGGCTACGTGAAGTTGGCCCATCTTTACATTTTTTGGTTTTACGATGAAAGTTTGGACTTGCAAATTCTAAAAATAGACTTGCAAATACTTGCAAATAACTTGCAAAATAATGGTATAGATTAAAAAAAAATCGAAGTACTTAGGTGGGCCAACTTCACGAACGTGAGTTCCGGAGCAAAACGCGCGCGGCGGGCTTCCTGCTTCGTCCCGCAGTCACGACAGAGAGCTTTAGGGCGCATATATTATACCATAAAGTTTAGTTACCTATTAGACATTTCCATATAATGGTAGATTACTGAGACGCGCGCAAACTAAGAATGTCCAGTAGTTTTTAAAATTTTAAAATTAAATTCTAAATTTTTTTTTTTGGTCAGATTAAAAAAAAAGTTACGAAAATGTATGCGCTACTGACCCGGGAGCGATGGCAATGATCCTATTCTAGGTTACGTTATTTTTAAGATAGAATACGTGAGTTGCACTCACTTGAACGTTGTGGGACCACAACTGACTGTTATCTGGCCAAAAGATGGTGCCGGATTTCGTCCGTAGATGGCTTTTCACGTTGCTTATGGCCTGTTTGACGTCGGATTTGGCCAGAGATTCCGGCAAATCACCAGACCCAATACCTAAAGTCCATGCGATCTTTTCAATTGCTAAGGTATTAGGTATACAGTCAAAAATAAACGTGATGAGTAGAGACCGGATTTATATGCATAAAAAGACCTCAAAATGCTTCTAAAAATGATCTAATAATATGCTACAAAATATGCACTTAAAATTGAATCGAAAACATTTTATTTAAAATTATGTAAAAATTATGTATTAATTAATTAAGTATTAAAAGAGGTATATAAGGGTTTTAATAGTATAAAAAGTATATTTTTGTCATCTTAATTAAGTTCTTCACCTTTTAACGTTATTTATCTTCAATCTATAAAATATTAGCCCTGATCTGCTTCCGTCGAACACTTGAGCTCTATTATAGGAACAACGAATTTATTTATATTAATATTATAATAATATATACATATATATATGAATATCATCTTTTTTTTGACAATAAAGACTGATCGTAATATTATCGATATTATGTGGCTGTGAACGTGAAAATACGACGAAAAACAAATGTATGTGCTATAAATAATAATATGCACTATAAACCTACAAATATGCATTAAATGTGTATTTAGGTAGGCAAAAACGTTGAAATATGCAAAATATGCAAAATACAGCTCATGTTATTTTAATAAGAATGATCTAAAGCGGAGACAATTCTCATCAGATTTCAAAAAGATTATTCCAATACGTATATGCATTTGCATATAAATCCGGTCCCTAGTGATGAGTATCGACACCGCGCCTGCCAAATATTATTCTAAAAGCGATGTCACTCACTGGCTACGGCTGATTTCGAACCGTCGACGTTTTCCAGTAGTGTTTTGAGTTTGGCGAAACATTTTACATATAACGTGGTTGCCGCCAAAACGTCTTTTGGACACATAGCGTCGTAGTTTTTGTCGATTTTCTCGAGGCCAATCTGAGAGGACATTGAAGAAACGACTTGATATGGTATAACTAATGTCTGATGCAGTATGGGGGCGAGACCGTAGGCAATATATACATGGTTAGGATTAGTGTTTGAAGTATGAGAAATATTTCATTTGACCAAGTTGTGAAATATTTCAATGTTTTGTGAAATATTGGATTTTTATTAATTATTTCATTTTTATTTTAGATTCTGAACGAAGTGATGAATGTATTGATTTTACAATGATGTGTGTTTTTTTTTTTTTTTTTTTTTTTTTTTTTTTTGTGTCTGACGACAACTTTTGGAGCAGTAAAAATGCTTCGATTTTCAAAAGTTGTACCTTTTCTGAAAGGAAAGTGAATCTAGTTGGTACTTTGGGGGGTCAAAAGTGAAAATTTCCCAATACTTTTCAAAAGCGGCAGGAAAAACCTTAAAAAAATAACGGAAAAACGCGAATTTTTACGCAAAACCAATTTTTGACAAAAACGAAAACTTAATTTTACTGTAACTCAAAAAATAATTATTGTAAGCACTTGAAATTTGCAACAGATGCTTATATTAGCGTTGTCTATACAGGGTTAAATTTTCAAAGTGTTTCGACTGTTAACGAAAAATGCCATTTAAAACAGTTATAACTGGTACGATCGGGGTTAAAAGCGAGGTGCGGTCAGCGCTATCTAGTGCGCATGCCGGCGGCAACGCAAAACGATAGACTTACGTACGGCACTTTGTAAATACACACGATAATGCGTTTCAAATGACAGTAGACACATTAACACACTTA
The DNA here is from genome assembly GCF_005508785.2 of Acyrthosiphon pisum. Taxonomy (NCBI): domain Eukaryota; kingdom Metazoa; phylum Arthropoda; class Insecta; order Hemiptera; family Aphididae; genus Acyrthosiphon; species Acyrthosiphon pisum. The sequence continues at coordinate 20,857,554 of NC_042496.1, forward strand.
AAACAATGTATTTAATCGTTAGAAACAGTTTAATTAACTAAAGTACTCATATAAAATACAATATAATAACTAATACAATCAACGCATAAGGCGCGCGCCAGCGCTACTACCTACTTTATACATCGTACACTATTTTCGTATAAACGGCAAACGCGAATCGCAAAAACACTGGTCGATATCGTACAAATGAAACAAACGCCACGTTATACACGACGTTGCTAATACATTTACCTACATTATTATTTACCTACCGACGAAAATAAACAAGTATAGTTCAAATAACATATTTCGAGTAATAGCGTTTATGCTACCCTACACCCATACTGACGTACTATAATGCAAATAACAATTATGTATTAATTAATTGATACTTATATGCTCGTGTACATATTACAATACTTCGCTACACGTTAAAACATATTCATTACACCACATTACATTACGCATAAGTTTTTACGCGATCAATGTCCTTGTTGAAAACGCTATTCACAGTAACATTACAGTAGGTACGGGACACGATGTCTCGTTGCAATAGTTTAATTTACTTCGTGCTACTCTACAGTATATCGCAGTTTATTCTTTACCAACACCTAAATGATAATATAATATATAATATTACATTATAACCATTTCTTTTTAGATTCTGAACGAAGTGATGAATGTATTGATTTTACAATGATGTGTGTTTTTTTTTTTTTTTTGTGTCTGACGACAACTTTTGGAGCAGTAAAAATGCTTCGATTTTCAAAAGTTGTACCTTTTCTGAAAGGAAAGTGAATCTAGTTGGTACTTTGGGGGGTCAAAAGTGAAAATTTCCCAATACTTTTCAAAAGCGGCAGGAAAAACCTTAAAAAAATAACGGAAAACGCGAATTTTTACGCAAAACCAATTTTTGACAAAAACGAAAACTTAATTTTACTGTAACTCAAAAAATAATTATTGTAAGCACTTGAAATTTGCAACAGATGTTTATATTAGCGTTGTCTATACAGGGTTAAATTTTCAAAGTGTTTCGACT
>NC_042496.1:20859063-20860765 GCF_005508785.2 Acyrthosiphon pisum
CAAAAAGTATGAGTCGTAGACACTTGAAAATTTTACCAGTTGTTTAAATTGACATTTTCTTTATATAGTTTTATTTTCAAAATATTTCACTAATTTTTAATCTATTTATAGGCAATTGAAATAATCGATTTTTTTTGATTTTTTTTTTTATAAATGTTGATAAAAAAAAATTAGCTGGGACAAAATACTTGAAAATTTAATAGAAGGGTCCACATATGTTGTTCTAACTCCCATTCAAAAATTATAAAAATACATAGGCACAATTTTTTTTTATAAGCATTTAAAGTTCAAATTTTGACTAAATACGTAAAAATTACGGCAATGTTCAAATTATCTTAGACAGAAATTCATAAAAGTTTTTCTTTTTAATTCTAAGATTTGGAAATTTAATACAAGGCTCCTAACATATTTTTACAATAGCAGTTGCAAAATAAAAGGAATACATTGTCACAATTTTTATTTATAAGCATTTAAAGTTCAAATTTTGACAACATATTATGTAAAAATCACGAAAATTCGTAAATTATTTTATGCTAGAAATTCATAAAAAATTTTCCTTTTATATCTAAGATTTCAAAATTTAATACAAGGCTCATAATATATTTTTACAATAGCAATTGAAAAATAAAAGAAATATATAGTCACGATTTTTTTTTTATAAGCATTTAAAGTTCAAATTTTGACTAAATACGTAAAAATTACGGCAATGTTCAAATTATCTTAGACAGAAATTCATAAAAGTTTTTCTTTTTAATTCTAAGATTTGGAAATTTAATACAAGGCTCCTAACATATTTTTACAATAGCAGTTGCAAAATAAAAGGAATACATTGTCACAATTTTTATTTATAAGCATTTAAAGTTCAAATTTATACGAAATATGTCAAAATTGCGAAAATTTGCAAGTAATTTAGTGGTTGAAAAATCGTAAAATTTTTTTCTTTTATAACTAAGTTTTTAAAATTTGGTACAAGGTTCTCCATAAGTTTTTCTTTAAAAATAATATATCCTAGACTGACAAATCATCTCCGTTCAGAATCGTTTTTCGTATACAATGATATAATATCATTGGATTCAAATTTAATTCCATCCATTACAGTAACCCACTTGTAACCTACTGTACAGCAGAGCGACATCCACGACTTACCCGCCTTTTTTTAAATATTATTTTGTTTTATATTTTTATTATATATAAATTATAATTATAATTTATATTATTTCATGTGAATCGTTAGCAAGAAAACTATGATCTTTATAATATATACCTAAGTACTGGTTTCCTTTTACTGCTTCTTTTTAATATTTATTATGTTTTTTGTTTTATATAATTATAATACATGTTAACATTAATAAGAAACAATGATCTTCATAACATAACATATATGATAAACGTTATACCCAAGCGTTTTTTTTAAAATTTATATTCCATTTTTATATTTTTATTTTTATTATGTTTTTAGATTCTGAGTGGAACGATGAATGTATTGATTTTACAATGATGTGTGTGTTTTTTAATTTTTTTTTGTGTCTGTGTACATGATAAGTAGTCGAAATAATGCTTCGATTTTCAACTTCAGTATCAGTTTGAAATTTAAATTTTTACAACATTGGATATTCACTCGATTTCTCATGTAGCGATTTCCTTATTTTGTTGTAATTCAAAAACGAATAACTGTAGATACATGAAAATTTTACTGAATGTT
>NC_042496.1:20861362-20868759 GCF_005508785.2 Acyrthosiphon pisum
AAATTCTAAGAAATACATAAGCACAGTTTATTTTATAGTCATTTAAGTTCAAATTTGGACGAAATTACATATTAAAAACCTGGAACAACTATTTTAGTATTTTGTTGTGATTGTATAATATTATTTGTGGGTACTGAAACTTCTAAAGTATACTATTATATATCTATGATAGTACCACGTTTGTTGTTGATGTATAACGCGTTACTAATGGATATTGTGATATGATTATTGATTAATTTGGAATTTATTATTGATACCTATTATAGGTCAATTTTTTTTAATACTATAGATAAGTATACCTATAATAGGCATGTCTAATACCTAGACTGACAAACCGTCTCTGCTCAGAATCGTTTTTCGTATACAGTGATAATATATCATTGAATTCAAATTTAATACTATCCATTATACAGTGACCCACTTGTACCCTACTGTACAGCAGAGCGACTTCCACTTACCCACCTTTTTTTATTTACAATTATACAAATACATGTCATAAGGATTCTCGATAAAGAAAACTCTTATCTGATTTTTAACATATAACTATATAAGTTACCACGTACATGGTACATATACAATATACCTATCTATTCCTTATTTATTTTACATTTTTACATCAAATAATAGGTACAGCAAAAAAATACAATATTATATTATTATACATTAAAACTAAGAAAAAAAATGTGTGTTAATGACTAATGAAGTATTTAATTTATTTAGATTAATTATTTAATATTTTACAAGACAAAACTACAAAAATAATGATAATTGAAATATTTCACACATTTTGAAATATTTTATGAAATATTTCATTTTTTTAAATTTCATGAAATTTTCAAACACTAGTTAGGATATTCTATATCTAATATACTGTACGGTATACTGTGATCGAAGAGTTTACTATAAATAGTAACCGTAATGGTTATATTTTGTTATAGATACTGGTTTATGATAAATATATTTTTTAATCAACCCGACATCTGCTGATATTTTAATTTATTTATCAATTTCAATATTATATTTTATTTATTTATCATTTTTGTTGACTATTGATAAGGTACCTACTAATTTTTCCATGTCGTTAAGTTATTACTACAAAAAAGTACAAACTAAAATGATATATGCTCTTCGATCACACTTTAATAAAATTTAGGCCGTATCCATGTATACGTCATCTATAATATAGGCCATACGCCGAAAAAGAGATTCGCTCACCTCGATCTGGTCGCAAGTGCTGGACAACGTATCCGCACACTCGGCATTAAACCTCTGAAAGTCGGCCATCAGCGACTCCAACCTCGAGGTGTTACGGGGATGGCCATGTGACGGTTTCAACTTGTAGTGAAACTCTTGTCGGGCGGCCTTCAACCGCTTCCGAACTGCCTCGGTGTCCAGCCGAAACGCGCCGGACGCCTCGTCCAGACTGGACACCGATTCCTCGTGGAACGTCGCCAACACGACGTTTTTGAACTTGCGTTCCATCGCGTACAGGTCGGTTGTTAGATCGAAAAATTCTGAAGAAAAAAACCCACCCCCCGACCATAAGTATACTCTAATGTATCACGATAATAAAGTATATTGTAGTGATAATATTAACTATATTATTAACGAGCCTGATCAAACCTGATAGTTTCAATATCCAAATTAACTCCGACTGTAGCGCAGTGGCCCTGCTGTTCTTTACAACTTCCGCCATGATTTCGGCGTATAACTCCACCGTATTTGGTTCCTCGTCGATCCAAGTGTTGTCGGCCGATTCGGTCATCGACAAGTCCTATAACGGCGCATAAAGTTACAATTTTATTTAAAACGAGCCGACCGCCAATACAATATGTATATTATATGTAACTAAGTGTGTTACGTCCAATCACTATAATATAGGTAATACTATATATATATTGTAAAATTTACCGCGGCGTTAATTTGCGATTCCGCCGCGTAATGAAATATCGCCGTGTAGACGTTTTTCAAAAACCTTGGTCTGTCTGTTACGGTTTCGTCGCTGCAGCTGATTATGGTCTTGCAATAGTCGTAAAATTGAAGTTTTCCTCTGGGAAACGTATGTTTAGAGTTCGCTGCGATACTCGTCGACAAGTACGTCACATCGGATTTCGTGTTCCATATCGATTTTTTGACATTATACTTAAGCAGAGCCTCTTTGAAACGAAATTCGTACATCATTGTCGTGCATATTACATTATTTTATAGTATTTCTTACGTATGTCCTTGTATGACTCTACTACGAAATCGATAAAGGCATTTGTCTCCAACAATATTTCTGACCAACATTTTGACAACTCTACAACGTCATTCTTTTCAAACGTTTTTTTAGCAACGTTTATATTCGTGTGTAAAGAATCCAACATTTTTTCTAAGTTTAAAATTTCTTGACTCACAGTGACATTCAGAAGTTTGTAAATTGAGTAATATTTCTGTTTGAATATTTTTTTGTCAAGTTCAATCTCAACTCTATAACAGGTAATTAAGAGTAAAGTTAAGAGACGATTAAAATAGTTAATCATCGATAAAAAAAAATGACATAGTTACGGTTTTATCAATTCCAGGAGCTTCGCTTTGATATTAGTTACTGATTCATAACCATTTTCTTTCAATTTCTCTAGTATTGAGGTTCGCTTGTGAACCATCTTGCGGCTCAAATGTCTTAACATATGAACAGTATTTATAGCTTCTTCGTGTCCATAATTTCCGCCTTCTGGGAACATTCTATAAAAAAATGTAATGTGTGGATTATTATTTTTTTAAATTTAATTAATTTGTTATCTGTAAACTTGTTGAAGGAAGTAGGTAACTTATAAATTTACTTAATAGACTTCATAAATTCCAATGTTGAATTTTCTATCGCTTGGTATTTTGACTCGATATCGTTGCAATGCGATTTATACCTATCGTTTATTTCACTAGCCACTATATAAATTTGATATTTTAGTTCATTCATTGTTTCAGTTAACTCGGTTATCGACAATTCGTGTGTATTAATTTTTTCAACTTTTTTAAGTACCAATTTCTTCTTTAAATTAAATTCCTTTAACAGTTCATTCGTCTTGAGTTTTAATTCTTTACTCGTTTCTAGAGCTGCCTAAAAGATTTTTGTTTTTTTTTTATTTATCAGTATAGGTAGTTATAAAATACATGTGACTAATGAGATTTTCCGAAATTACTTTCGTGTGCCCCGCGAAAAGATTTTTATGTTGTTCGATTTCGTCTATTCTGTTCTTTGTGAACCCCTCTTGTACTCTAATAGTCCGGATTTGGAGAAAGTGTTCTGCTAAATTAAATCGTTCGTCAATACCCTGTTCTAACATACTGGTCCACGACAATTCATTATTCATTAAATCCAGCGATTTTAATTCCAATACGAACGCCCACAATCGTTCATAAATACTACGCGAGTGAAAAAATTGAAAACAATGATATTCATATCATGTTTTAAATATTTTAATACTATAGGTAGGTACTAACGTATGCTGAAAATAGTTTGCAGTATTATCAAATGACGTGATCGATGTTTTGATGGACTCTGACCAACTCTTATCTTGCATGGCGTCGTTAAATTTTGGCAATCGTTTAATACTTTCCGGAAACAAGTTGATGATTACTTCAACTACCGATCTATCCACGTCTAATTCTGTTGAAATTAGATCAATATAGTCTGATATGACCTCCATCTCGAGATTTCGATTGATTTCTATCCTATATAATGCATTGATATAAAAGAGTATTAAAATAAAAGTATTCAAATCAAATACTTTTTTTTTATGTATTTGTTATACAGTATTTCAATTTATTGTATTTTAAATATTGATTATTAAAGTGATGAATATTTTTGGTACCTAGTTAGTTATTTTTTTTTTGGTTATAATTTTATTAATCGTAATTTCAAATTTAAATTGAACACAAAATGATTATGTCAATGACGTATGTTGTTTATAGCTTCCAAATGACAAAATGTTATACAATTGAATTATTAGTTATAATGTGGTCTTTTATTACCTGTATATGGAATATGAACATTTTGAACAAAACATGTTACCTATAGGTATATATTATGTGTAAAATTGATCATTTAAAAAAAAATATATAATATTACATCATATATATGAGTTTTTTTTTTTTTGTAAAACATTTTCCAAGGTAAGGTAGATGATGGACAGAGTTACACATTAAAACATATTTCGAAAATAACTATACCTGTCTTTAATATTATTCAATGCGTTAATGCACTTGAGTTCAGACTTTCTGACGTCGGTCTCTTCAGACGATTGAACTAGGGCGTTCAACTCTACGCAAAAACTGTCGTCTAATATCTATACACGAATAAAATCATCAGTAGGTATATTATATGTTATAGATACCTACAGTGGCGTAACTAGGTATAAATGAAATGGGGCAAAATAATTTATTCAACAAAATCGAAATCATAACCTAATTATTTGTCGTTAGTCGTTACACAAGACGTCTTAATAAAACTCATTTTATGGCTTAGAAACAAATCGTAGGTAAGTATATAATATATAACCAATATCGTTAAATAATATTAAGTAGGTACTTAAGAGTTCATTAAAAAAAGGAGCTATAAAACTTGTTTAGAAAAAATAATAATGTGGTGATAATTCTGTACCTATATTCATAATTCATGAAATAATATATTATATTTTTGTAACCTATAGATAATGTGGTATAGCGTTGTTAATACGCGTCAACATAGGTACCAGACAACAGGAGAAACGTGAAATTTATTTACTATATATAAAATTGGAATATTTATAAATTTCATAAATTTAAGTTGGAACAGTCGATCCCCGCAATTACGCCTCTACAACCATATAATATATTTATACTACCTTTTGAGTTGCGTGCGTACGATTTTGTTAGTACCTATAGGATTTAAAGGTATACTTGTAATTATATTATAACTTACCTCTAATTCTGAATCGTTGGTTTTAAATGTCGTATCTAGGGCCACAAAAACGAAATCCCTAGCTTTCATAAAACGTCCCGAGTGACCGTAGATTAATTCCACGACCGTACTAAATATAGCACCGATTTCTGTGAGGGCGCTTTTAACGTCACTCAAAAGCAACTGGAATTCTAAAGTCGTTTTTATTTTTTCCTGTTGCAATTTCGTTGTTTCGGTCACCATTGCATCGTTGATCGCTGTGGATTCCCTGGGACTGAGGAATTCGTTGGAATCCATAACGGTGTTCTCAAGCTCTACAAAAGTTCTCGTCAAAAGCAATCTAATCGCTTCGAACCCTTCGCCGTGTAACGTTATTACCATTTCATTTATTTCATCTGAGATTTGATAATCAATCACATTTTAAACAAAACAATAATATTCGGTGATCATATTATAATTCTACGAGGAGAGGCGTTTCTTATTTCCATTTTAAAGGTAGGTAGTTGAAAACTAATGATGCAATTTTGAATGTAATAACTTAAATTTAAAATTATTCAATAAATTACGTTAACTTTAAAAATAATATCGTTCAATCGAAAATATATTTTTATTTCATAATTTCTTTAAACAACGGTAAAAATGTCATATTCAAGAAAAAATATGTCTGTCTTGGAAAATAACTCATAAAACGACTTACCAATTTTTCCCAAATAGACTTTTAGCGAATCTGAACATTTTAAAATTAATGCTATTTCCATTTGATTTTTCGACATTCGCATTAACTCGTCAAACGATTCGTTTAAATCGTTCAAAAAACGAATCAAAATCGATTGGGTGTATTCAACTGCATCTGATATAATCGTCTTAACGTCGGTTCTAAAAGTTTTTATTGATATAATAACATAAAGTATTAAATAAAATAATCGGTCGATTAAAAACAAATTTATGACCGAGTGCAACGCACATCAGCTTGTTTTTGAAACTTTCTCCAAGATTTTTTTTAATTTTAGCTTTGACATCGCAGGCTCTGAGTGCGAAATCTTGATGAAGAGTACCACTCCACTGTAATAGTCTGTATCGCAAGTCTTCGTACGTCCGAAAATTCCCTAATTTTATCGTGTTGTAGTTCTGGCGTTGACAAATGAAATAATATTATTACTCAATACCGTACGCACACGATAAACGGTTTATTACAATATAATTATTATACCTTAAGATATTTTTCGTAGAGCCGCTCGAACGAGTCTTCCGAAAGTTGTTTAACGTCTAACATGTGCTGTTGATAACAATCCTTAATTAACGCCGTTCTTTCCTTTTCAAAGGCGTGCAGTTTTTCCATAAAACTTTCAATGATCCGTTTGCGTTCGTTTAACAAATCGTTCACGACTAAAAAACATTTTTGCAACGAATCGAATCGGATAAATTCGTCCTAGAACACGATCGTAATATAATAATATATTAGGTAAATGTTCGTTTAAATTGTACACTGCAACAACGGTAAAACATTTATTTTTCGTTAAGACTTACCGACTTTCGGTCATCGAGGATACCGGATAACGAGTTATCTATAACGATCAGCGATTCGTCTAATGCTCGAGATGCTTCCAATATTCTACGTTCAATCTCGCCGTTGATCGATTTAAATCGGTTTTCAACGATTTCTATTTGTCTATCGACCCGTTCCGTGTGCCTTGCAATTGCCCTATTGACAGCCTCGCTGATATTGTGATTTGGCTCTACACCGATATCATTAAATCGATTAAAAATACAGTTTATTTGGCATATTAATTACTCTCAACAATTATTGATAGTAATATGTATTAATACACACAGATTTATAATATATCCGTTTCATATAGCGAATAAAAAAATCGAAATTACGTATTTGCACGATCGCGTGTAATTTATTTAAAAATATTATATTTTAATTAGGTACTAATTGTATTTTTATATTTTTACTGCCAAATGTGAGGCTTTTTACTCAGCACGTGTCACAATATGCTTTTCAATAACCTTTAACCATCACGTATTAAACTTTAGTTTTGTTTTTTGTAACTTGTATTAAATCAGTTCTCTCTAAAATCGATTCACATATTAAATATTATAAAACCTATTCACGGTCGGAAGATAGTGGCTTTTTTATATATTTTTCTCAATAATATATTATTACATTAAAGTTTTAATGTTTTTTTCGGTTTTTTGAACAATAGTCGAAGACAATTTTCAACAGTTCATATATAATGATAGGTAGGTACTTTTATTTCGAATATAAAAGTGCACAAGTTGTGTATGCGTGAGTGGCATGAAGGTGCTTAGGTCTCAAATGTTACGGTGTATCTGATTATGATACGCTCCTGGTTCCCTTATATTATGTGGTTTCTATTCTATTGTCTTGGCTAGTGGGTCTTACATGTGTTTTTTTTGGGTATGGTCCCGGAAAGCTGTTGTTTTTCGTAAAAATTCTAATGGCTCTTCATGG
>NC_042496.1:20868809-20871400 GCF_005508785.2 Acyrthosiphon pisum
GGGTAACGTTACCACAGCACGGACATAGGAAAATCGCATTTTCTGGTGTTAGGGGAGGTGTACAAAATTTAATTTTGGTTGTACAAAATTGTACAAAATAAAGTACATAATACTGGATAATTTTGATATTCAGATTCAAACTCGGCAGTGCTGGGGTAACGGACCTCCAAATGTGTTGTGAAAACTTAAACCAGTTTTTATCTATCATATCAAAAATTTATCGATAACCACACGCCATATTACCGATGCGAGTTTTGAGATTTTGTACGACCAAAATCTCCTCTTCTCTTTCGGACAACGGGATGACCGGACACACGTCGGTCGGCTTGGTCGTACTCTCGTCTTCATGTGGACGAATACCAGCACAGGACTAAACACAAAATCACGGGAGTTAAATACATGTAAAATGTAGACGAGAGTAGGTACAGTTCTCGACATATATGTTATTATTATTATTTTATTCAAGACGATAATATAATAATATAATACTGTCGTTACTCCGTACTCACTTGGGACCAATCTGAACTCGTTTTAGTCGATAAAAACGACGAAAAACTGTTGCTCGTAGTCGTATTCCTAGTCCTAGACCTCGTATTTGTTGACATAATATTTTCTATTTTCTACGTGAATCGCAATTATAGTATTCCGTTAGATTACAATAATATACACGCGATGATATTAGAAAATTATACTAATCTATAAGATGTTTGATTGTCATAACGACTCGGGTGTCTATTTATTTTTTTATTTTTTTTTATCGAGACATTCTAATATTCCAAGGCAGTTTGTGGACAACGACTTACTAATTTTTACCGACGCCTCTAATAACAATATGATAATATATTAACGCGATAAGTCTATTTTTTTCTATAGATTTTTTTTTTACGACCATTGGGCTATATATTTATAAGCTGTGATTCGTCTTTAACTGGTCTCGTCCGCTTTCGAGTAAATTATATTACATAAGTTTTCGATAAAAACAAATTTTTTTTATCCAATAAAACATCGTAGTATACTATGAGATTGCCCCGCTACCAAGAAGTGCAGTTAACTCCAACATTGTGAAAAGTGAGGTTATATAATATTCTTATTAATTTAACTATCCCGCGTCTTTTTTCACTAAGGTAAAATGTAGTAAAAACCACTAAAAACACCTTGAAAATCGATTATTGTTTAAAAGATATACTAGAATTCATGTAAGATACTAAGCAAAAGTGCAGTAAAGCCATATTCTAAGAAGAAAATCAACAAGTCCATGGATTTACTGCATTGTTTCTTAGGAATCGGATTCCTAAAATTTTTACATGCTCTCACTTATTGCCTTAGTAATATTCTGTGTTCAGATGGCTTCTATGCCGTAACTCCATAAAATATCTTTTTGACATAACATAGTCTTCAGAAAAATATCTTTGAATTTAGATAATTCTAAGGCAGGTTTAAATATATAATATATTTATGAGAATAAAACAAATTAATATAATGTTTTATTACTGGGAGCAGCTAAATATATTATAACATATACCTGGGTATCATAGGTACAACTGATACGCGCTACTGTTAATCATATATAATATGTATTATATTATGAGATAACTTTACTGCATGTTACATATTTTACGCTTATACGATTATAACATACATTAGCGTTGCATAGATATACAGATAGATACGCATAGATGATGCAGCTGTAGTCATACCGATTTGTTTTATGTGTGCAAGCAATAATAATGCACTGAAAATTAGTTTAAACGAACTGATGAAACCGAAACGGTTGTAAATATTATAAACATAAGAAATTACGTGTGCACTTTATATTATAATGTAGTGTATTTTAGTATTTTTTTCTTGTGCAATCTCCAATAATTAATACGGAGATAATATATTTTTATTTTAAATCGGGCTTTATATAGATAAAAAAAAATACATGCTATTACCAACAACAGTTGTTGTAGTAGGTACTACTGCATAATAATATTAGTTAATATGAATTATAGCGCGTCGTACGGGGAAAGGAAAACCTAAAAATATAAAAAGTGATAAACGTTCGGGCACGAAACTCGTTCCGAATCCGAAAGACGAACTTTTTGTTGATCGACTGGACAGATCGTTTCGGGTACCTGTCTAATTCAACAACATTATTGGCCGCGAGATAAATACGCGTATAGGTATACACATGGGCGCAACCAAGGCAAAAAGTCTGGGGGGGGGGGCTATAGCCCCAAACAAATTTATTTGCTTCAATTTTAAATCTAATATTACATTATAATTAAAAAATAATTAATACAATTAACTGTTAGAAAATATTCTATTTATTTATATATTCTATATTCGTCGACATTTTAATTGGTTATACTTTTCCAAAATTTCATTATTATTTTGACATATCCCTATATTATTGGACATATCCCTTTCAATATTTATAATGGCCAAGTTTTAAAACACCTAAATAAGTGTCATTTTAATTTTATACAATATGCAGCATGGTTAAAAGACATTATTGTTATCATTGATAACTTCACATTGTTGATATAACTTATCAACAATATTTCCCCCGAAAAAATTAAAAACTAGAAATACACTTGACAGAAAAA
>NC_042496.1:20871450-20876199 GCF_005508785.2 Acyrthosiphon pisum
GTTTGAAGACCCCCACTGTTGGAGTGTAGCCTAGACATACCTACAGCATATTTATGAAATAAAAAATAAACATACAAACGACCATGTTATAGTTGTTATTGTGCTATTTATACAATGCTTCTCGACAAAGGCTGATTTAAAATTTGAAAAAATAAAAAAAATTTTATAATAAAACGACTAGTTTTGAAACCTATGTATAATTCTGGTAGGTAATTTCTGTAAGCAGGTGTTTTTTCTATTAATGTCAATAAAAATTTATTTGTTGGTCAAAAAGCTCGCAAATTTAATAGAAGGCTCTTAATAAACTGTTTCAAAGATAGATGAAAAATATTAAAAATCCATTGTCACAATATTTGTTTTATAAGCATTTTAATTTCAAATATTGCCAAAATACGTAAAATTCATGAAAATGTGCAAATTATTTTGAGTTAGAAATTCATAAACATTTTTCTTTTTAATTCTAAGATTTAAATATGTAATACAAGATTCCTCATAAGTCATAAGTTTGTCTACCTTTCTACAAAAAAAAAAAAAAAATAGTCTACAAGAAAATCAAATTAAATTTTTATGAGCGCTTGAAGTTTATATTTTTACAACATTGGATATTCTCTCGATTTCTCATGTATTGATTTTCTTATTTTTATTGTAATTAATAAACGAATAACAGTAGATACATGAAAATTTCACTGAATGTTAGGTTATTCAATCCAGTCAAAAGTTTTTATTTATCATTTGTATGAACTTCATTTAAATTAGAATATACAAGAATTGTTAAAATTTGTTTACAATGATTAGGTTATGCTTATTATATTAATGTTAAATTTCCAAAATATTATTTTATGTTTTATGATATGGAGTGATTACGTCATACTGTCTGTGATAAACAGATTTAAAATATATTGACATAGGTATATGACAACTTTACTGTAACTTGGTATTGAATCCGCGTCCGTTGTAATACGCATAATGCCTAAACGGCAATGTTTACACTTTTATAGTTTTATATGATAACAATGATAAATATATAATAACAAATTTGTTTGCTTCAATTTAAAATCTAATATTACATTATAATTTTATAATCAAAAAATAAATACAATTAACTGTTATAAAATATTCTATTTATTTATATATTCTATATTCATCGGCATTTTAATTGGTTATACTTTTCCAAAATGTCATTATTATTTATATTATTGAACATATCCCTTTCAATATTTATAATGGCCAAGTTTTGAAAACACCTAAATAAGTGTCATTTTTAATTTTATACAATATGCAGCATGGTTAAAAGACATTATTGTTATCATTGATAACTTCACATTGTTGATATAACTTATCAACAATATTTCCCCCGAAAAAATTAAAAACTAGAAATACACTTGACAGAAAAACTGGGGGGACTTAGCCCCCTTCTAGTTGCGCCTATGATGGGTATACCTTTCAGTTGTGGTCTCTGTAACCGGGTTCATAATGAAATTATATTATATTAATATTCTATTACATTACCCACGTCTTAACATAAATATTAGTCTGACGTTTAGATTGTTTGGCCATATTATTATTGTTTGGCGTGTCGTCCGCGATCAGGGATAATATATACTTTGAGACAATAGCTTAGAAGGCTGTTTAAAATTTCATACGATGTGTCCCAGAGGGAAGTTACCGGCTGGTGTCATATGATAGTACCTACACCTTGAGTTATGAAAAAGAAAATCGTTTGACGGGGGGTCTAACTCATTTACTTTTTATTTACCTGTCGGAAAATTAATTTTTTTTAAACAAACCTACCGCACATATTTTTCTGATGTATCTTCAAAAATGTTCAACTTTTTATAGTTATTTTTTTTAAAAGCTTAAGCCATTTTAGTTTGATATCAACTAATTCATACATAATTCAGTCAGAAATGAATAAACTATTTTGATCAAAATAAATATATATATATATAAATCAGCATTTTTAAAAATAATAAAGTTGTAAGAAATTAAAAGAACGGTGCCGCTCTGCTTTCATGAGGTTTTTTTTTATAACTTAAGGTTTACACTGTCATAATATTATGACGCCGGCCGGTCACTTCGCTCCGGGACAAATTGTATTATTATAACATAATATGCGACACAGTTATCTCGCGCGAGTGTTATCGAAAGTGATTTTTCTCTCTCTTCGAACGGTATGCCCTGCGAATAAATTGGCGACGGGTATTCCCGCGGACGAAATCCGTCGCTTTGGCGTCGTGCTTTCGGCCCACATTGTTCTAATATTTTGAATAAATAAATCTTTAGAGACGCGTATATTACACAAACTCGTGTAATGCACAGTATGCCGGAACATTACGTGCCCGGACTTATACCACGCTGGTAACCCTTCGAAATATATGAAAAATATAATTAATAGTTAAAAGTTGTTAGTTACACGTTAGTTAATAATATATTGTGTGACAAGTGCGGGGAGTGAGCTATTTAAGTCGCGGGGACGCGGCTCAACAGACGAGGGCTGCATTTCGCCCAAGACTGAAATTGCCTTCCCGCACGAGCCACACACGACACATACTATTTTTTTGTCACACCTCTGCATTCATCGGTCACGGCAAAGGTAATGCAACGATCGACGTAACAACTAGACCATAATTCTATAACAGCAATGTTTCACGAAAGAAACGATTTGGTTTTATTTATTTTAAACGTCACGCATGGAGGTTATAATATGAATATAAGATGTAACCAAAAGTGTATGTTTTGTAAGGACCGTGGTATAGATTTTACTGTATGGTTATGCAGCGGATACGCCCGTGATATGTGCACCCAGCACTTTTTGGAATTTCCACTTTACCATCAGCTCTGTTAAGGATTCCCACTTTACCTACCGCTGGACGGAAAAAAGAACTTTTTTCAACGCTTCAACCGCTATCGAAAACCAAACTTTCGGTGCAGGCGTTACAAAAAATAATTTAAATTCAATTAAATATTTCGGCAGAAATGTGTGCATACAGTATTAATAATAATACAAACTACAGTTATACTTATCAGTTATTATAATATAATCATGTGAAAAATCTCGGTTTTATGGCCATTTCATTATTATCATGACAAGAACTATTTTTTTTCGTGGTACTTAGGTATTGTTCGAAATTGACCTAAAAAATCAAACTGAAGTCAATATCGAGTGTTTAAAAATAATATTGAACGAGCAACAACTCTTGCCGCCGAGATGTCTGTTATTTCTTTAAAAATGTTAATGATTTCTAAATATGTACATGACGTTTTCGCCATTAGAGACCCTGCAAGTGTGCCATTAAACGCGCGCGATGTCAACTTTTTGTCCCGGTAATTTGGAAACATTTTTAACTCGACGAGACATTTTAACGAGATATATTTAACAACGTTAATAACGGAGATAATATATTGCAATTCTCGAGAAGTATCGCACACGAGATACATACCTATTGAACACGCGAGATTATTTGACTCGGAGGTTATTTGACGCGGACCAAGTGCAGTTCCGCGACTCTGAATTCGATGAAACGTTGTAGATATGCCCGCGCGGTGGAGGTCGAAAAACAACGAAAATGCCTAATTTCTAATATTATTATTGTTATAATATATTGTGACGACTAACGATACGATTTTCGTCATAACAAGTTTTTATTTTGTTTCGTATAGGTGCACGTCACCACCAGGGCCTGATTTACCAATTTATGGGCTCAGTACAATTTAAAATTTTGGGCCCCAAACTGTCCTTCTCTATTTCCTTCAATGCTAAAATAAAACGTATGCATAATGTATTTTTAAATCAATGTTTTATGTAATTAGTTGCTTATAATATAGTTATATATGAGTACCTAGTTGGATCAATACTCAATAGAATGGTACTGGTCTAGTTGACCCCCGCCAAGGAAATAATCTCCCCACCACTTATCTCACTAATGTCTCGTGTTTTCGATGTTCTAGTCAATAATCAATAATTTAATATATGCGTATAATTATATAATACTATAATTTATAATTCATAAAAAAAGTAAGAAAATGATTTAAATGATTTATATCATACATTCATTTGGTATTTATAGATACATAATAATAATATTATATATGAACAAATAAATCGTAAAAAAGTCCCCTGATGTTTGTTCATGAGCCCAAACATAAATGAAGTGAACAATATTAGTTGGTAAATATTTACCTTTGGGATTTGTTTCAAGAAACGCCGGTGAAAAGGCACTCTCGGCGTTCCGTTTCGACATTTCGTAAGAACAAAAAAATATCACAATAATAATAATTGTAATAATACGTTTCCGGATATTTTCGTGAAAAACAAAACGCGTATAAGCGCAATGTATGCCTACAACAATAATAATACAATAATAGAACGTCTTTGACAGCCGCCGCCGCAATATATATATTTATTGTCATATTATATTTTCATTATAAAGGCGGGTTCACAACTACCCATGTCGTGTCGTGTCGTGTGAATTGTGAATTCAATTCGTTCTTCGGGGATATTCCGAATCAGGACGATACCAACTTGGTATCTAATCAAAATATAATAGATACCATAGGTATTAGATATATAAGATAACAGTAAACAAATCTACCAAGGCGTGAACATTGTGACCAGCACGATCAAAAGTTGAATCAATTCAACTTCGCGGTAATCGCGGTATCGTGTTGGTCAACACGATCATATTTTATTATCACATTTTGGTGAACCAATCAGAAAAAAGGATTTTACACGACACGGGCAGTTGTGAA
>NC_042496.1:20876249-20878358 GCF_005508785.2 Acyrthosiphon pisum
TGGGAAGGCTGCAGAGCTGAGCTTCATGAACGTTTGGGCCGATCTCCAGTCGTGACAGACATGCCGGGCATCCTGTGTGGTCCGGTCTTTGAAGACCTACCGTTAGATCAACGAGAGAAGGCTACCACTTTGAAAGAAGCGGAAGAGACTTTTAGGCTTTTCTATAAAATGGTGGAAGACATCCTAACGCTAAAAGAGACAGAGGAGAGAGCTCGACAAGCCGCGGAGAATGTGGCCAATGGGTGAAGCTCACTACGGGCAACGAGAGCGACGGGCTCCGGCCGGCTCGCGAAGAGGAGCGCATTAGCACGAGTTTTCCAGGATGGCGGGCTACCGCCGGTCCGCGAAGAGGACCAAACTTACGTTCATAAATGCGAGAGCATAGTATAGGCTTGACCAAACTATGTTCCTTTTTCCTTTTGTTAAATATATTGTGAGGCATCATGGGTCGGGGGTATATAAAACCACGACCTATGCGAGCCCAATTTAAGTTATGTACATTTATTAAATAAACGATGCTGCATGGGAGTTAAGCAATGTGAAAACAGTCCGGCTCCCATGTAGCGGTTATTACAGAAAAAAAAAAAAAAAAAAACACTTTTATTCTATAAAAATTATTAAATTTTAGGTCACTTCAACATGTTTTTCAACTCAATCAGTCCCTACAAAAGATTCAACGAATGTGGTTGACCATGATAAAATGGATGTAAATTGGTTGTTATGTGCTGGTCAGTTAGAAAATATTTTTGCAGATTTAACTGAATGTGGTATCGTTTTATCTAAACTAAAAACTGAAGTATTACCAAATCCAATTAAATTCATACTAGAAAGTGTCCAGATTATTAGTAGAATAAAATCTAAGTCTAAAGATTTTTTAAAAAATGCAAATATTGTTTTGGAACAATTTTCAGAAGGTACTTCAACTTCATTGTCAAATAATATTATTGATGAATTTATAAACCATGATCCAGGTGGTCGTGGGCCAATTATTTCAACATCACAACGCCAATATCTTATAGCTTTAGGGCCACATCAGCCTAAACTAACTAGATATCCCATAAATCCTAACATTAATAAATGTAAACAGCACAGTTTTAGTTCTAAATGGTATAATGAATATCCATTGATAGAATATAGTATTTTGAAGGATTCTGTATACTGTTTTGTATGTTCACTGTTTCCACATGGTCCTGATAAATTGTATTCTAATGCAGCATGGATTTCAACTGGAGTTAATCAGTGGCATAAAATGAAGAGTTGTGGTGCTAAAAAGTTGGGAAAACTTGAGCAACATTTTTCTTCTACTTCACATAAGGCATGTTTAAGCGACTACTATCATTTCATGACTAATTCAAATCACATTGATATAATTTTGAACAGAACTAATAGAAAAGAAGCAATACAATTAGAGCAAGAAAAAGATTTTAACAAGAGTATTGTTATTATGTTATTTGATATTGCTCGAACATTAGCTCGACAAGGTTTAGCATTTAGAGGTGATGGCGATGAAAGTGGTGGCAATTTTATGCAATTAGTTAAATTATTGTCTAGACATAACCCATTAATGGATCGTTGGATTAAGGAGACTTCTAAACGTTCATATAAAGTTCATTATTTAGGACCGAGATCACAAAATGAATTCATTGAATTATTGGCTAATGAAACACGTAAAATAATTGTAGATGAAGTAAAAGAAGCAATCATTTATTCTGTGTCAGCTGACACAACTCCAGATATCACACATGAGGATCGTTTAGCTGTATGTACAAGGTATGTCAATAATCAAGGTAAGGCTGTTGAACGACTTTTAGAGATTTCTAAAGGAACCGATAAGACTGGTTTAGGTACAGCTAAACAAATCATTAATATCTTAGAAAATAACTCGTTGAATCCAGGGTTAATAACTTTCCAATCATATGACTTTGCTAGCAATATGTCTGGAAAATTTAATGGAGCCCATGTGAAACTTTCAGAACTGACTGGTCATCGAATTCCGTTTATACCTTGTCAAGCTCACAGGCTTAATACTTTTTTAGAGCATAGTTGTGATGCAAGTACAATTATTGCAAACATGGTTGATACTTTAGAAAATCTCTATGTATTTTTTTC
>NC_042496.1:20880184-20887638 GCF_005508785.2 Acyrthosiphon pisum
ACAGCCGCCATCACCCAAACCGCGGATATGGAAATTATCCCCGGAAGAGGAGGCGGAACTGTTAGGAGAGACGGACGCAGGGATGGCTAACAACGAGGACATGGAGGTCAAAACCGAATCTTCTCGATGAGCCGCGTGTTTTCGGCGAAAATGAAAAAATAAACTGCCGAACTACTTGTGGCCGACTCGCCCAGCGTCGGTGCCGTGTTCTGTGACTGACTCGGCTGGCGCCGGACTGTCGGACGCCCGCCGGTCTGTCGCAGAACACAAGACCGGCCGCATCGCATACGGACCTTCGACGACAGAACGCTGTGAGCGTGGCTTCGAGAGCAGCAGCAGCCAATGCCGCGGGCAACCAGCGTTATCGCCGCCGTTCGACCACGCGCAATCACCAACCACAGGCATTGCATGGGCGGCTCCTGCGACGACGCGGCGGGCGAGGCCAGGCTATAAATACGAGTGCGGAGCACCAAATATCGTCAGTGTGTTCAACGGAGCTTTCTGCAGCAACACCCGCCCAGGGCAGACTTGCACTGATAGCTTTCATACACGTTATTATTACGATTCAAAACTAACATAAATTATTATATTTTGGTTACTGCAACGGTAACTCTATTAATAAATCGTAACATTTGCCTACTTTCTTCGGCAGTGTTGAGAATAGATAACGAAAATTTTATCTAGATAAGATACAGATGATTTTATAAAAAAATATCTAGATACAGAATAGCTATGTATACAGAATTTAAATCATAGCCATTACATATTTTTGTTCATAAAACAATATAGAAAAGTATAGTTATAATGCTATAATGATATAATATAATTATTTATTGCTAAATAGCATAACAATTTTGTTTTACAACGATTACACTAAGTAACTACACAAAATAGGTATAATGTCCATTTCATGAAATGGATGTCCATATAATGTCAAAATTCACGATCTGGACGAATTTCGCTATCTGGATATCCAGTTCATGAAATGAGTGATTCACTATGTGGATACGACATGTACCTATACGACACAAACAACTCACTTCGTTAAGCCACTCGCCGATAACGGATGATTTCGTAGTCGTCGAACGGCCCCAGCTAATATTAGCCTGATCTTCGTACAACTTCCGCGGTACGAAACGATAGAATACAAAAAAAAAAAATATATTATGGTAATAATATTTGTCCAAAACGCCTACAATAGGCACTCGCGTAAACTCGATAGTTTACTATTAACACGAGAACAAAACCGAGTTGAGTACCGAACACACAACCGTTTACCGCACACTTTTTGTGTTGACGAATAACCACAAACTGTTTACCGCGCATTCTTTCCGCGTTTACCCCACACTGAATTATTGAAATATTGTAATTTTGGGTATTTCTAAGGAGTGGTCGCCAAATAAAAAGAATTGAAACAAAGTTTGGGTGCACGGAAAAGAATATTTATTTGGTAGGTATTGTCGTGTTACCAAAAATACGTCTCTTTTCGGCGAGCACGTCGGCGGTCAAACTATACAACAGTTGTAGCAGTTACTGCTATTGACACTTTGACAGTGCCGTTGACATATCATATAGAATTTTATTTTATATGTAAAAGTCGATTAATATAAGATAATTAGTGTCTTTTAAGTTTTTTTTTTGATTAAATTATAAAAACTATTTATATGATTTATATTACACATAGTGCAGATGCAGGTGCATTGTACAATAGTTTTTAATTTCTTAGAGTAAATTATTGTTCGTTATATAAAAATAAATTGCTTAGGATTCACACAGTATTGTATTTTGTTATGTCGATTTGTCTTCGCAAAATGCTAATATAATAAATAACTCATAAGTCATAAGTATAAAATTTTTTTAGGCACACTGCTACTATACAAGGCTACTGTTGAAATAAATAAACTACTTATATAACGGTAAAATATAGTGCTGTGACGCGTTATTCAGTGCGTTGTATATTATTGAGTACATTTAACAAAGAGTTAATGTTCCGTATAGTTTGTAAATTGTATTGGCATATATACCTATAGGTATACCATTATTTTATCACCCTACCTATAATTAACGATGGCCAATGGACGATAGCCATATATAAAACTTTTACAGTTTAAAATATTATAGTTAATTAATAACACAACTTGTGCAAAAGTAAATAATAATTATTAATTATAATAATACAATAAATTAGTCGTTTCTGTACAATTGTTAAATTGAACAATTCATTATAATATTCTAAAAGTTATAATGCACTTTTCTTATATATAATAATATGGTGTATATCTATGATCATGTTGAATGTCACTGCACTTGCAGTACAGAATACATCGGCCGAAGTCGAGATTTGCTCACCGTCCGCCGGTTCGACCGCGATGCACCTATGTATCGACGGGCTAAGAAATGGCAAATGGCCTGACCTGCAAAATCGTGTTGGTAAGTCGTGGTAATTTCGCACCGGTCCGGCGACGATTGAACGATATACAGTTCAATGCCTAACACGCGGTGCAGACGGCTTCGGCATCAAGTCATACCTGGTTGCCGCCTGTGCATGCAGGAGGCGGTATCGATATATCGATTCACCGTCTGCCGGCCTCCATGCAGGAGCCGATATCGACCGAAATCAAGATCGAGACGCTGCCTGCGGGTTCTGCCGGCCAAAGCGGACGTGAGCAGTCAAGCGGCGATCTTGCGGATCCGCCGAGACGCGGTTCTAGTTCGACGTCGACCATCGCAGCGCGGGTTACTTCGGCCGACATCCGCGATTACGTCCCGATGCGAGTTTCCATCGAGACGTCCGAGTTTGAAAACAGCCAGACTAGACGACCCATAGCAGTGCACGCGAGTTTGCCGCATGAGCCTGCAGTAATCCTCCGCCGGTGTGATACGGGACAAGCCCGGTAACCGCCGCGGTTAAAGTCAAGCGCCGCTCAATGTGGATATACGGACGTAGTGACTCGTCCGACGCTTATTTTGTTGAGCATGAAATGATGCACAAAAAATGATTAATATATTATTATGTTAGGTATATTATATTACTGCAGTGGCGCCAAACCTTTTTTTACTGAATTTTTTTTCGATTTTGATTTAATACTTTAGCGGGCCGGTTAATAAACTATCGTGGGCCGTAGGTGGTCACCACTGTTATATTAAAGAAACCATAAAGTCTTATATTTTAAAGGTAATTGAACAGAGGGTGTGGGGGCACAGCCCTGGTCTGTTTCATCTAAATATGTAAAGCACCTCTAAGTAAAAAAACTGAAAGTGCGCCTATATAATATGACTTTATAATAAATTCTTTAGTTAAATAGTTAGTTTAACTACAGTATTATGTTTTTTTTTTAGCTTTTTAACAATAGATAATAAATTATTACCAACCTAGGTATTATACTATTATATAGTAATAGTGATTACTGATTAGTGAGAGTTGTGAATCTACGCCTTCGACTCGTAATTCTCGGAAAACAGGTGATGTGTTTCGTCGCATTGGAGCTGATGATGACTGATGAGACTCATTATAATTAGTCATAAAATACGTAGTTATGTCGAAATATCGTTGAACCACGGACAACTTCTAATGCTACTTGATAATGATGAATTAAGTCTAGACTAAAATAAATGATAGCATAATATTATAATATATTATATAAATAAAAGTTATTTTTAAAGGCTCAACATTCAAAATACATTGTCAATAATCAATATTGTCAATATGAATATAAATTGTCAAATAATATGGTACCTAGTTAGGATTTATGAATCTAGGAAAAAAAGTAAATAATCAATAAATTCAATATAGTTGAATATACTATATAGGCAATAGGCATAATATTATAGGTACCGATGTGGCGATGTACCATTGTAAAAATAATAGTATAATCTATGTATATTAAATATTAATCAATTTAATCAGTTCCGTCAAATAACAATAACAAAATACAAAGTACAATCATTGTACACGAATAAGTATTTCGGGACTTTTATCACGTAAGTTTATCACTTTTTTTACCGGGACTTTTTTCCACAGACTGACAACTATATTATACAATACGATTCAATAGAAGACTGGGCAAGTCAAGTATTTTTTTTTTTAAGTTATTTGAACATAGAAAAATGTAAGTTAATAGTTACTTTTATTTTTTTTAAACTTGTAAAAGTTACAATATCACTAGGAAATAAAAGTAACTTACCTACCTTGGTTAAAAATCAGTTATTTTATTATTCATTAAAAATGATACCTTTTTTAAAGCTTACAAATAACGTAGTAGTTAATACCTATATACTTCAGAAAAAAAATAACTTAACGTGACAATACAATTAATTAACTCATAACTTACTTCATAACATTGAAAACAATTTAATTCGTTTAGTTAGAAGTTAATTTTAAAAACAAAGTAACTCGTTAGTCGTTATGTAACTTTGTAACTTAAAAGTAACTTAACTTAACTTTTTAACTCATTAATACCCAGCCTGGCCAGCCTTGATACAAAATGTACAATATGTTACCAGCTAGGTGTAATTATAATAACATACTGGAAATAGCTATTTAGAGGTGTGATAAAGTCAATTCAAATATTACAAAAATACAAACTCACCTATTTATATTTTATTTCGCTATTATGACAACTTGTGAGGTTTTATTGTTTCGGATGACAATAGCACATTCAACACAGTATACGACATCTTTAAAATCTAAAATGAAATGTTTAAAAAGAAATTAAATGCAATTTAAATAATATTTTAGAATCATGGTTCAGTTCCTAAATTTAGTTTTTAGTTTTATTATAATATATATTTATATATTAGATTCTTGTGCACTTAAAAATATTTTTAAAAAATTTATAAAATAAAACTAAAAACCTTTAAAAAAATAACAATTTTTAGGTATGTGCTTTGTAATTTATGTTAAGAGGACGCTACCCATACATTTGTTGCCTCCGTATTACACACGCATAACAAAAAAATTGTTGTTCACTAGTTTCAATAGTGTACTGTTAGTTTTGATACTAGAGTGAATTGACCTATTATAAAACTTTTAGGTAAGAACATTATCTGTGCTTAAGCGTTGCCGATTTTTTCGAAATTTTCATTTTCAAGCGAGATAAGTATGAGAATTTTTAATTGTTGACATTTTACATACCCATATCTTACTTGAAAATGAAATCCAACGCTTAAGCACAGATAATGTAATTGTCAAAAAAAAAAAAATAATAGGTCAAATCACTCTAATATCAAAACTAACAGCACACTATTGAAACTAGTGAACGAAAATTTGATATGTCATACGTGTGTAAGACGGAGACAACAAATGCATGGGTAGCATCCTCTTAAATAGTACACAACTTTTAAATAAGCTATTATAGTAGTATCATAGATTAAATAACACTATAAATAGGCAACGCCAATGCAATCATTTATATATATCTCATTATTTTAATTTTGATTTGAGTGATTTGACTCACTAGTGATCCAAGCAATGGCAAGATACCCGAGTAGATACTATAGATGCTCATTTAATCTATGATACTATCGAATAGTGGTTGTAAAAAATAATACCTATATGGTATACTCGATTTGTTAGTAGGTACCATTGATTATTGTATCAACTAGAAGCTAGAAATATACATACTGGTTTTACAATAGTTTTACTTTTTATGTCATTATTTATGGTATTAGGGTTAAGCTATTCGTATTGACTAATAATTATTATTTATACAATTATTGTAGGTATTTCGTATTCATTAATTATGTATAATTTAATACATTATACTTTTTGTAGCACCGACAGCCACAGACTTATCTTCTAATCAACATTTCAGTTAATAAACAAATAAAATTATTATAAATTATTATTATTGAATATACAATATTTATCACCGCAAACAGATTTTTTTTCACTTCATAAACTTCTGACGTTGTGACTTGTGATATTACACGTGTAATTAAGTACATACCTATATGGCTATACATTAGGTTTAGTACCTACCTACTTATTTGAATTACGACTAACCTGCAATACCAACCATATTCGACTTAATTTCATCTAAATAGCATATTTTCCTCCAAGTCAGAAAAATATTGTACTCTTTAATAGATTTAGATTCAGAGTGAAACGATGAATGTATTGATTTTACAATGATGTGTGTTTTAACAATCGTAAGAAATCCAATTTTTGATATCGTATTCCAACTGTCCAATATCGCATGGTAAATTAACACGGGTTTTAACTTTTTATCGATTAATTATTCAACTAATTAATAAAAATATTGAATATCAGGCTTTATACGATTGTTAAAAAAAATGTCCTCTCAGTATTTTTACTGTAAACCACTTCGATAAGCCGTATTACTTGAATTATCGAACTATTTTACTATGATAAAAAAAAAGTACTAATTACGATATCGCCATATCGGAATAATTAATAATAGTACTTACTACCAATTATAAGAAAAAAATCAAAATCAAATCAAATGTTATACCATTTATTTTACATTATAGTATATAATATTATTGTCAGTGTCGGACTGGCTCGAAAAGGCCTAGTCCGCGATTTGGAAAAAAGGGCCACCAACAGGCAAATGGAAAATGTTTTAACTAGCCCAGAACAAAAAGGTCACTTGGCTCGCAAGTATCAATCCAATTTATATGTACATTGAACATTTTTTTTTTCAATACAATTTCCATCTTGCATATTTATCAATTATCATATAGCCATACAAATAACTAAATACGTACCTAACTAAAATTCAATCATTCGATATATTAACTGGTTTTACTTTATTTTCAATAAAGAAATTTCAAATTAGCAGTATAACCGACTTATTATACTTACTTATTTATTGAGTGTAGGTACCTATTATATTATATACTATTATTATTATTATTATTATTATTATTATTATACCATTCCGTATCTCATAGATTGATGAGCACAAATAATGGCTGGACTAAACGTGATTATATCCACATTACGCAACTTGTTAGAAATCGTCGGACTCATTGAACAATTAAACAATTTAGATAGAAGAATTATGCCGGTCCGCGCCTTAACTCCAGCCGAAGATGTAAGGGCAGTCACATTCAACCAGGCAGAAGAAGGGACCACCCCACCAGTGGCCTTACCCCTGCAGGCACCAGAAGAAGGGACCACCCCGCCGTCGCCTTACCCCTGCAGGCACCAGATGAAGGGACCACCCCGCCAGTCACGATAAAATGACGCTCGACCAAATGTATCATTTATACCAAAGATTTAGGCCGGTCCGGGCAGAAGAACCAGTGGCGTGCCCAGCGGGTAGGCCTGATAGGCCCGGGCCTGCCCTGTGTTTTTTTTCGTATTACGAAATGATACGAAATGAAATCAATTTGAAACAAAGATTATTTATTTATTACACACTTTTATATCAAGCGTGAATAATTGTGGCCACAGTTCCTACTGTTTATCGGACGATGACTAAAAATTG
>NC_042496.1:20887688-20900237 GCF_005508785.2 Acyrthosiphon pisum
TTGAGTTATTTACTACCCATAAGATAGCAATTTTTTTGAATAGTAGGTCTACTGGTAATACATTAAATAATTTGAAATTAGTAGAAGTTGAATCTTCGAGAGTGGATTTATGTAAACATATACGAACTATTTGTCTTTGATGTATTAACAATGGTTTCAGTGCATTAGCTGAGAGACCTCCCCAAATTAAAAGTCCATATTGTATTATTGCTTGGTATAGGGCTAAATATATTGTACGAATTATATACAGTTAAAAATGTATTAAGTATATTCAATTTAAATGTCTTCATATTATAAGAACATAACATGATGTAACATGTCATGTTCATTAATATATTTTGAAATACTTAATGTATTCTTTAGTTCACTTATAGATTTAAATCGTGCTGGAACAGGGCTAATGGAACTTGTGTTTGAACCTGATTTGTGCAATGGTCTTGAAGCTTCAGCTTTAGTCAGAGAATTATTACTAATATTTGAACGTATCAAAACATGTTCTGGTCGAATGGAAGGTAGGTACTACTGGACTAGTTTAATAGTTTAAGTTATAAGTAATGATTTTATGGTGACAGGATGGGATGATGGTAGAAGCATCAAATGATCAACAAATTGTAGGTTGATGTGTTATTTATTAAAATTGTAAAAATATATAACAGTGCCAGACACTGTTTATGTCTTAAGTACATATAAGAAATTTCAGGGGGTGAACATTTTATACATCAATGTCAGAAAAAGGCTTGGTTACCACACAACCAAAATAACTATATATATATTATTAACCATGTCGCGATGTTTGTCCGACAATCAAAACGACAAACTTGGTACAACATTGATACTCTAGATTGAAATTATACACTTGCGTACAAACAGCACGGGGTTCGCGATCTGCCGCAGGTAGATATTGCCTACCTGATAATATACTGCTGCGAATCAGAATTTTTACTCCGGGCAACTAAAAAGTTGAGATATGTTTTGAACGCCATCCACCAAATATTAAATAACGAATTGAACAAAGTTTGAGTCATATAGAGTTGGTACATTTAACGGGCAACGAATTGCACGGGTTCAGTATTTTATAAATAACCCTGTTGATACTAATAAATAGTACCTAATATTAATTTTAGGAAGGGGTCCAGATTTTAAGAGTAATTAGATGGGTGTCCAGATGACCAGATTAGACATACATAATATTTAGTTAATTGAAAAAAATCGTTGTATAATATGTATAATGGTAAATAATTAAAATAATTACATTGTTAAAGTTACATATTCCAAAAATATTTGTTTATAATAAAAATATATGTATAAAGCCTATATAGGTAATAGTTTTCACTTATCAATTATCATTATATACGTAGGTATATTTTTATTTTTACTACCTCTAAAAGTTTATAAATATGGGTTTGATAAAAATTAAACTGATCAGATGAATATACTATTGACAATTCACTCTTTTGCTTTGAAAATTTATAAAATACTGGCCATATGTCTGTTTTATCGAACTAAATTTAGCGTGAGGAAAATAATTTTTGTAATAAAATTTTTTTTCAAAATCAAGTAACCCCATAAATGCCAAATGATGTACTTCAGAAAATCAATCATTAATTTTTAAATGTTATATTTGCAATTGGAAATTGCGTGCTATTTCTTACAAAACATTCATTGATCGTTCTATTTTTAAAATCAAAGCAAATATTTTTCATATAAAGTGTATGCAGGTATTCACGGGTATTCAAATTAAACTTTTTTTTTATAATCTGTATTACGAGACGAATATATTATGGCGAGAGAAAATATCTATTGATATTACTCCACAGTTATATACAATAAGTAAAAAGGTGGCCAAGTGGGTGTCGCTCTGCTGTATAGTAGGTTACAAGTTTGTCACTGTAAAGGATGGTGTTAAATTTGAATTCAATGATATAATATCTTGATACTGAAGTTGAAAATCGAAGCATTGTTCCGTCCACTTATAGTGTACACAAACACAAAAATAAAAAAATAAAAAATCCCACATCATTGTAAAATCCTCGGTAAAATCAATACATTCATCGCTCCGCTTAGAATCTATATAAAGTAGGTATATAACTAGGTAGGTAGTAATAATCAGAGACCATCTGGATTAAATCTAAGTAGTGTTTTATAGACGAACGATTTTCATCATATTGTTGCGTGCACCCGACTTACAGGATATGGTGACAGGATGGGATGATGGTAGAAGCATCAAATGATCAACAAATTGTAGGGTTGATGTGTTATTTATTAAAATTGTAAAAATATAAAACAAGTTAAATTTAAAATACTATTAGATTATTCGAATTCATGAAGAAAAACCAGTGTCTTAGAAAATAATCGATTGCTCGAAATATTCACTAAGTCCCGCAATACGTCGTTAACGAAAATAATCTAAGTCGTAATACAAAAATGTGATAATTAAGAATGAAGAGGTACAAGAGTGTGTACGTACGGTTTGCTAAATCACGTCTGATTGTCTGAATACTGGGCCACTCCCAGGGCTCCTATATAGTACTATCCTCTCTCTTACTAGATCCTAGGCGGACTGCGTCGTTGGTTCTCACAGTCCAGGAAGCCTTCTACAAGATGTGCCTTTGGTCGGTGCGAGGTGTCGTAAAATGATCAAGTATACCCGCGGCCGTCTTGTCACAGTGCCAATATCTAATCCGTAGAATCTACTGGGCTCCGAGGAGTTCTCACAGATATCTTAACGGTTCGGTTTTGTCATCTGGCCGTTGGCAGACGCCGAAGCTGTTGCTAACGTTTATATAGTATTGCTTCCCCAAGGTTTTATGTACAGCGGTGATATCACCTCAACTATTTACGTGTTACCATAGTACATCCGATGCTGTGTAGTATGACTATGTGTAGGGGCGGAGTATAGGGGTCCGTACGTAGTACCTCCCCCCTCAGAAAAAGGATTTAAGTCTCTAAAAGACAGAAATCTTTTTAAGAACACCATCGCATTTACAAGTTTATGCAATGTGTCCACAATTTAGTTAATTTCTTATAACAACATTTGCATTGGGTGTGTTATAAAAAAATCGGGAAATCAGTTTTTATTTCGACAGCTACGGTGACCTTCGCCCGCCGCCACAATTAGTAAAGTATTTCAAAGGCTGTGTTATCGAATATAATTATGAACGTCATCAAGCATACAATACTTTCAACTGTGGACATTTATGTTTGACATTTTTAACCGATAAACAATAATTATATTATTATTAAAATATATACATGTATAATATTATCGTCGACAACAGCTCCGAATTAGAATGTCATTTTTTCCCACCCATAGAAGTGGGCGACAAATCTGAAATCGGGCTTCTAAGCATGCAAACATATAACTCAATACCTAACGTCGAGACTGGGTGCGATACTCTGCATATTATTCACGGCGAACAGTCCGAGATAACTAAGATTAAAATACCTACTGGGTGTTTTAGAAAATAATTGTTTTAGAAAGTAAAATACGTGAACTTTTAAAGGACATCGGCGTGCATAATTTCAGTTTTTTTGACTAATAGCAGCACATTGAAATGTACAAACGTTAAAGCATAATATAGATATTATCTGAGTTCTACATGGATACAATATAAAATCATTACTTATAACTTAAACTATTAAACTAGTCCAGTAGTACCTACCTTCCATTCGACCAGAACATGTTTTGATACGTTCAAATATTTGTAATAATTCTCTGACTAAAGCTGAAGCTTCAAGACCATTGCACAAATCAAGTTCAAACACAAGTTCCATTAACCCTGTTCCAGCATGAAAATGAACATGAAATGAACATGACATGTTACATCATGTTATGTTCTTATAATATGAAGACATTTAAATTTAATATACTTAATACATTTTTAACTATATTTCTACGGATCGGTTTTCTTTTATCGTATCCTTAGCTTACGATGCAAATTGCAACCGATTTTTCAATTTCACACATAAATTATTATAAAATATAAATACAATTCTATTTCTGTCGTGTAATATATAGGTATTGCTACATATCTACAAAGCCAACACCGTATTAAGAAAATCATTTATTGTTAAAATAAAATTGAGTT
The DNA here is from genome assembly GCF_005508785.2 of Acyrthosiphon pisum. Lineage (NCBI taxonomy): Eukaryota > Metazoa > Arthropoda > Insecta > Hemiptera > Aphididae > Acyrthosiphon > Acyrthosiphon pisum. The sequence continues at coordinate 20,891,777 of NC_042496.1, forward strand.
TTACATTACCCCCCTACAAACAACCTAAAAACAGCTAATGGCCATAGTTGACGGGCTTAAGGCCAAAAAAAAAAAAAACATTTACATTTATTTAATAAATAATATCAAAACATTTTATAAATTGTAATATTTTTCGTAACCATGGATAATAATTTTTTTTTCAGTTTATTGATCTAAGTTTATCTGGATACATCATTATTGTATTGTTATCTGTTCATAAAAATAGTAATAAGCTTTTGAATAGATATGACGTTCTGGAATTCAATATTTTGCAAATCTCAAGTTGTGCTTAGTGCAATGAAGAAAGTACCAAGCATATTAGAAAAAAACACTTTACAGCACAAAAAGTGTCTTGAATTGAGAAATTTGAAAGACAAGTACGTGGAGCTATATATAATTTTTTAATTACAAATAAAATTACTCCTATCTCTTTTCAATCACATAATTATAATATCTCTATGGACCACGTACTAGATGCAGGCTAGGATTAAGTAATTTTTTTTAGCTATAAGCACCAAATCAGATACCTAGGTTTTCAAGCTAATTTCCACTTACATTTTTTATCTCCATACATTTCTAATCTTATAAATAACATTATACGCGCCTGGCGTAAAAGTATCCTTATTTTATATCAAAAAGACGCAGGGAAGCTAAATAATAATGGAATCTACCTACATCAAAGGCGTAATTATATATTTATCTAGACTCTAGAACCTAAAGGGATGGAACAAATTAAATCACAATACGAATCATTTAAAAAATTTAATATTATTATAATAATTATTAATAGATATTTTTGTTATATTCATAGTTACTTAAATCCGTACGGTTATATGCCTCGAAAAATGCAAAGCAAGACTTCACTGAAGGATGAAATCCTTAAAGTGATGGATAATTTGGAAATCAAAGGAGGAAGTACAGATGCTGCAATTGAAAATGACGGTTCAGGAGTAGATAATACATCGCGCACAGGTAAACATGTCTATATATACAACAATAATGAATGTTTCTTTCTTTCTTTGTTCTCTATAGACTCAAAAACTACTTGAACGTTTTGAATAAAAGTTATACCAAATAGATTCCTCGAGACTTGAAAAGGATTTTTTTCTTTGTTTTTCGACCCATACAGGTCGCTATATAGAGTGACTCACACAGTCACACTTAGTCACACATTTATATAGATTCTGCTAATAAAACTTTAATACAAAATATATTTTTGTTTTTATTGTATGGTTGCCATTATTGGTTACACATAATATTATAATAGTTTTAATGATTGGATATCATATTATATTATATTATATTATATCATATCATGTTGTATTATATTTTGTCATATAAGCTCGTAAAACTATTAAAAAAAAAATGAAAAATTGAGCATCAGCTATAATATTATGTCTATAAGATACAAAGAGTGTGGTTGAGGTTTTTATAGGTCAATACTAAATACATATTTTTTACCAATTTTGACAAAAATAAAAACAATTGAGAATATCTTTATAGAAGCAAAACGGAAACGATCAACAAATAGATTATAATAGTTAGGTAGTCGATAAATAAAGATATTATTAGTCGGGTTGTATCTTTAAGACGTGCAAAAATGCAAATCCATAGTTTTTGAACAATCAGCAACAAATTTTGCACAAATATTTTTGGATCGCGACGGGTAATTTTAGTGTGGCTTACCCACTATTAATAATATTAAAATCATAACCGCATAATATTTTATTTCTGTTTGAAATCGTTTGCCTACACTTGAGAAAAAAATATTTACTTATTATTATCCGCCGCAAGTGGATTGCCCATCTTGGTTTTATTTAAATCTGGGTATACGGCTTTAAATACCTACTAAGCGTAGAGTATATCAATAATTGTATTTATATCATAATTATAATCATATTTAGAAAGGCATATGTGTACCATCGCTGTAATATGGGTGCAGAAATTGGAGCCACTATACTAGTTTGTTCCCATATATAATCGCCTAATGGTGGTTTATTTAAAAGCTACCTCGCGTGGTTATATTTCTGAAGAAGCTGCAAAGTACAGTGAATCATTGTTGACTCCTGACAAAGGCGGATTCACTATACTTTACAGCTTTTTCGGAAATGTAACCACTTTTTCAAATAAAATGTATGATCATTCACTGGTTAGAGGGCATTTTTATGAAATCCAATGAATGAACATTCGTTCAATCACTGGTTTGTAACTAAACCCGTAGACCAGTGATCGAACACCGTTAAAGCAATACAATAACAAATTAAAAAAGCGAGTAAGAGGATGTCACTCTGCTGTACAGTATAGGTTAAAACTTAAAAGTGGATCTCAGTAGTGGATGGTATTAAATTTGAATTCAATAATATAATATCATTGTTTACGAAAAACGATTCTGAGCGGAGACAGTCTGTCAGTCTAGGATATTTTATATAATGCGTAATTTGTTTGAAATGTGGTTTTTGCAGAACTGTTCCGACTAGCATCACTATATAACGGCCCTGAACGTAATCTGGTGAATTTTCCTAGAATGGTGAAGTCAGAAGATTCACCTAAAACTAGCTATTTGTCCGTTTTCAAAGAGTGGTTTGAATTATTTTCCAAAAAGACTGGATTCACAGGTAAAACATTACCCCATTACCTAGGTGTTGTACATTTTGCCCTATAGTATTTTTGCATACTCATAACTTATTTAAAGCTAAAATATTTTGAAAATCCAACGTACAAACATTATAATAATAATATATTAACTTTAAGTTAGTTAACAGGTACTTATTAGATCAATTAACAATTCACACTAATTTAAATGCTAAAAATATACAGTTGGATCTGTTGAACACAAATTAGCTAAGTGATACAAAGATAACGCAATGCGGGTAATGGGTGTGACGTCCTCTATTAACACATAATATAAGAAAATAATATTTTTGGGAAGAAACTGTCCTTTTGTCTTGATATTGTAGAAAAAATATTTTAGTTATAATAATATATTAATTACAATTATTAAAAATAGTAGCATATTATGAAATAAAACAATTTTTTGTTTTTCCCAATTGCTAAGAAAAGTAGTAAGGTTTTTTTCTTTTGACCTCAAACCCCTCTCACTTTAAAAAAAAATAGTACTAGATGTCTAGATAACCAGATTGGCTTTCAAATCAGATAATATATTGAAGTTGATGATTGAAGCATTTTAACTGCTCAATAGGTAATGAGTGATGAGTGATGACTATATTATAAAATAAACACTTCACTGTAAAATCAATATATATTCATTGATTCAATCAAAATCTAAAATATCATGAAAATCAAATCAAAGTCATATTATTACCTACTTAAAACGTATTATTTGTGTAACTGAAATATAATAAACAAAAACGTTTATACTGTAAGACTTGTGGACAATTTTCCTGTGATTTCACAGCTTCTTCAGAAATATAACCACTTTTTCAAATAAAATTTATCTTCATTCACTGGGTTAGATGGCATTTTTATGAAATCCAATTCACCGGGTTGTAATTAAATGTAGGCCAGTGGTCGAACACCGTTAAAGTAATACAATAACAAATTGAAAATCGGGTAAGTGGATGTCACTCTGCTGTACAGTAGGTTACATGTGGGTCATTAAGTAATGGAAGGTAATAAATTTGAATTCAATGATATAATATCATTGTTTACGAAAAACGATTCTGAGCAGAGAGAGTTTGTCATATTCAAATGTTTTGTTTCAAATGTGGTTTTTACAGAGCCGTTCCGAGTAGCACCACTGTGTGCTAGTGCCGTGTGCACAACTGAAACCAAACCGGCAGTCGCCGAGACTAATAAATCAATTATTGTCGCGGGGTTCCCAAAACCTAATGGCCTACCTCAACCGAATCCATTTAACGGTCCCGAACGTGATCTGGTGAATTTTCCTAGAATGGTGAGGTTAGAAGATCCGCCTAAAACTAGGTATCTGTTCGTGCCCGAAGAGTGGTTTGAAGTATTTTACGAAAAGACTGGAGTCACAGGTAATGATATAAAACGTTACCCTATTACCTAGGTGTTGTACATTTCGTCCCATAGTATTTTTGCATACTCATAACTTATTTAAAGTTATAATATTTTGAAAATACAACGTACAAACAGTGATAATAATAAAATATTAACTTTAAGTTAGTTGACAGGTAGGTAGGTACTCATTATAGATCAATTAACAATTCACACTAATTTAAATTCTAAAAATATACAATTGGATCGACTGAACACAAATTAGCTAAGTAGTACAAAGATAACAAATGCAAACTATGACGTCCTCTATTAACACATAATATAAGAAATCAATGTTTTTGAGACGAAACTGTCCTTTTATCTTGATATGGTACAAAAAATAGTAGAGTTTTATAATATATTAATTACAATTAATAAAAATAGTAGCATATTATGAAAAAAAAAAATTGGGAAAGTAGATAACCACTGCTATAGTGTTGTACAGTATGTGTTCAGCGTGTTTTATTTTTTGCAGGGCTTAAAACCGGTAAAAAACTGTAAATTTGAGAACCGAAAACTGATAACCGCTTTTAGTGTTAGAATTCTGGAAGCGATTATCGGTTATCGGTAATCAAGGTAAATATCTAAATATTAACAACCAAACGGTTACCTCGTATTTTCATTCACGGTTTTATAACCAAAACCTATTCCGGACCAAAATAATTAACGTTTTTTCGTGGTATTAATACATAAGTTATGTCATAATTATATTGTTGAATTTAATTTCCGCCTATTTCTAAATTTTTTTCCCAATTAATTGCCGTCGTGTATTGCTCATCTGTTGTGAATATCATATATATATATATATATTATAAAACCGTCATAAACGTCGTCGTCGTCGTGCGCTGATTTCTATTATTTTTTTATTATTTCTAATTGTTAAGAATTTTAGTAAGATTTGCTTTCAAAACAGATAATATATTAAAGTTGAAGATTGAAGCAGTTGTACTGCTCAAAAGGTGATGAGTGATGACTAAATAAAAAAACACTTCGCTGTAAAATCAATATTATATATTTATATGCTATGATTCATCTAAATCTAAAATGTCATGAAAATCGAATCAATGTCATATTATGTACTTAATATAACTTAATTATTATTTGTGTAACAGAAATATAATAAACAAACACTTTTATGTCTTACACTTGTGGACAATTTTCTTGTGATTTCTTTTTAGTTGATTTGTGCAGGTTTTTAAAAAATAATTCTAAATAATCATATATGTCTGCATTATTAACGTTTTCTACGCATCATTTTCGTTTGTATAAAAAAAGTAATTAACTAAAAAAAAAAAATAGAAATACTGAGGTACGATTAATTTACACAAATTCTATAGCATAATATTTTCAATGACACTGATAGAAATAAATATAGATATAATAAGTTTATTACTTTAAGTTGACCAAATTATAATTAAACCTGATGATACAAATAAGCACCAAGGTCAATAAAATTGTTAGTTTCACATTATAGAATAATATAGTTAGTGCCATACGACACATTATACACATCCTTTGACTGTGTAATATATACGATTATCATGAATCTTAATTTAATAATAATACCTAATATATAGTAATATATAATACCAAAATAATTTAAAATATTGTGTTATTATAAAATATATTCTAAAATATACCATTAACTAAACATTTTCATGTGTTTAAAACTATTTATTTTTTTTGTAAATGTTATCAAAATTGTCATGAAAACAAAATTGTTCTCTAGGTCCATACGTTCTTGCTGCTGGTATTACGACTTTTCTATTAAGTAAGGAAATATGGGTAGTCGACCATGAGTTCCCATATGTGTTAGCTACAATCGGATTATTTTATGTCGGTTGGAAAAAATTCGGAGCATCTTTGGCGAGCTCCATCGATAGAGAAATTGACGTATGTATTGATTGAAATTATTTTTATTAAATTCTTGAAATTTAATATAACTAACTAATATAATATCTCATTTGATTTAGGAATATGAAGCGTCTTGTAATTCCAGCCGAATAGGTGAGATCGACAGTTTAAGGAAAACGGTTGAACATCAAAAAATAGAAGTGTGGAGAACTGAAGCACAAGCCCAAATAATTCGAGCTAAACGAGAGAACGTAGCTATTCAGTTGGAAGCTGCGTATGGAGGACGGCTCATTCCGTCATTCGAGCGTACAACCAGGTATTATATTTAATTGTAAAAAAGTATTGTATAAATATCTATAATATTTTATTTATTTTAAGGTAAAAAGACGTTTGGATTATCAAGTGGATTTGGCTAACCTGACACGCACGGTACAACATAAAAATATGGTAAAGTGGATCGTAGACAATGTAAAATCAAGTATTAATGAAAATGACAACTTCAAAAAGTGTATTAAAGATCTGCAAATATTAGCTGCAAAAGAAAAATAATGCTTGTGAAACTACCATACATTTTTTTTAAGTTATGTTTTCTTGTTCTTTTGTGAAATGAACAATTTATTATATATTAACAAGAAAACAAAACTTAAAAAAAATGTATGGTAGATTTAAGAGCATTATTTTACTTTTGCATCTAAATTTTGCAGATCTTCTATACACTTTTTGAAGTCGTCTTTTTCATGTATATGCTAGACTTTACATTGTCTATGATCCATTTTATCATAAATTCTACGCCGAAATTCTACGCCAGTTCAAAAACGTAGTACCTAATACGTTATGTAATGGATATAGTTTTGTAAAACATTTAATACAATGTACTTATATTTATCAATTATTATCAACTATTATGACGTATAGAAAGTCGGTGTAATATATACCTCATCAGTAGCTATTATTTTTATGCTTTAAGTGTATCCCAAGATAATTGAAAATATTATATGAAATAATCATTTACCATAATAAATGACTGAATAATAATTTAGTAATCTATGGCTTAAAATGTTACCACCACTAAAATACATCACAAACCGATAGCCTTTCGACTTTAAATGGGCGCCCTCCTGTTTGTTAATTGTGACCAAATTGCAAATTGAATTGAAATTATTTTTCAATTGTTGTATTTCGGAATCGTATTGTGTATTTATATATAATATTAAATATATTATCTTGATGGGAGCATTGTTTCATTGTTTTTATTATCGTTTTCTTCAAAAACAACATTAGTGATATAACTTAGATTTGTTTCGTTATTCAATTGGTTTAAATCAATTAATGTATTTGAGTAGGTACGTCATATCACCAAAAAAAGTTTCGTCTGTACAAAGGTGTTTACAGAAAGCTTCCCCATGATCTTTAACGCATTTACATTAAATCTGTAAAGGCACACATATTAAATGCTTTGCAATATTATTAGTGTTATTCCCTCTAATTGGAAATTTAGAACGAAAGCACGAACACCATTCCGTATTTCTTTTCTATAATTTAAATAATTAATATATTTTTTTGAACAATTATCCATTTTAAGAAGGTTCATTTCTTTCATACGTTCATCCTAATTTGTGTCGTACATAAATTTCTAATTATATTTATTAAATGTTTTCGATCATTGTTATGGATTTGGTGACTAGGTACCTACTGTTCCGAAGCCAGCGCCAAACTGCTTGTAAAATATGGGATGTACATAAGACTATAAGAGCAAGGTTGATTTTGGAAAACATGCTTGCAATGCTTTTCTCTCTGCAATGCTATCATCATAATATATTACAATATTCTGACCCTTAAACCAGAATTTTAAAAGAATTAATTAACATACACCTGACTTACAGCCGTTTGTATAAAATATATACATTATTTTATTGATATTTTCAAACTTTTATACATTTTTATATTATTTAATTTTCACACTATAACGATAAAAATAAAATATTTACGCCGTTATTACATTGTATACTTCCACGTAACAACAATATATTATATTTTTATTTTTATTAATTTTTATTTTCGTTATTTCTATATTATACTGAAAATTTATTTGTTTTAGTGGTTTTTGAACTTTTGAGGAGTTATTATTCAATACATACATACTGTAAAGGAAATTAATAGCTGTTTGAAAATATAAATATTTTTTGCTTTCAGTATTAACAGTAATTTACAAAAATGGTTTTCTTTATAAATATGATGTATTACTGTAAAAACCACGCTTCTTATATTATTTAGTTTTCTCGCTTGAAACGATAACATTTTATTATTTATTTATACAATTGTTATATAATATATAATTGTCTTAAATTTAATAATAAAATATTATTTATTTATTTTAATTAATTTTTTTTTGTATTTGCTATAATATGTTGTTTAAATATTAAGTGTTTTAATGATTTTAGAACTTTGGAGAAGTGATACTGAAATTTACGCAAATGAACCAACTATTCAATACGTACATATTATAAAGGAAAATTATAATAATTTAAAAATATAAACATTTGTTGCGTTCAGTTTCAACAGTAATTTACAAAAATGGTTTTCTTTA
>NC_042496.1:20900287-20913662 GCF_005508785.2 Acyrthosiphon pisum
TTAACACTTAATATTTATATTTAAACAAAATATTATAGCAAATACAAAAAAAAATATTAATTAAAATAAATAAATAATATTTTATTATTAAATTTAAGACAATTATATATTATAACAATTGTATAAATAAATAATAAAATGATATCGTTTCAAGTGTGAAAACTAAATAATATAAGAAGCGTGATTTTTACAGTAACACGTCATATTTATAAAGAAAACCATTTTTCACTGTTAATACTGAAAGCAAAAAAAGTTTATATTTTCAAACAGCTATAATTTTCCTATAAACACTACAGTAGTATTGAATAGTTGGTAAAACTGCGTAAATTTAAGTATCACTCCTCAAAAGTTCAAAAACCACTAAAACAAATAATTTGTCATCATAATATAGAAATTACGAAAACAAAAATAAATAAAAATAAAAATAAAATATATCGTTCTTACGTGTAAGTATACAATGTAATAATTGTGTAAAAAAAAATCTATTTTTATCGTTAAAGTGTGAAAATTAAATAATACAAAAATGTATAAAAGTTTGAAAATATCAATCAAATAATGTATATATTTTATACAAACAGCTGTAAGTCAGGTGTATATTAATTAATTCTTTTAAAATTCTGGTTTAAGCGTCAGAATATTGTAATATATGATGATAGCATTGCAGAGAGAAAAGCATTGCAAGCATGTTTTCCAAAATCAACCTTGCTCTTATGTACATTCCATATTTTACAAGCAGTTTGGCGCTGGCTTTGGAACAGTAGTCGCCAAATTCATAACAATGATCGAAAACATTTAATAAATATATTTAGAAAAGTTATGTATGACACAAATTAGGATGAATGTATGAAAGAAATGAACATTCTTAAAATGGATAATTGTTCAAAAGAATATATTATTTATTTAAATTACGTAGACAAATAAAAAAGAATAGAAAGAAATACGGAATGGTGCTTTTCGTTCTAAATTGCCAATAAGAGGGGATAACACTAATAATATTATTGAAGCTTCTATTCGGATGTTTAAAGACATTGTACTCGAGAGATGCCAAGCATTTATATGTGTGCCTTAGCAGATTTAATGTAAGTGCGTTAAAGATCATGGGGGAGCTTTCTGTAAACACCTTTGTGCAGACGAAACTTTGGTGATATGACGTACCTCCTCAAATAAATTAATTTATTTAAACCAATTGAATGACGAAACAAATCTAAATAATATAACTAATGTTGTTTTTGAAGAAAACGATAATAATAACAATGAAACAATGCTCCCATCAAGATAATATATTTAATATTATATATAAATACACAATACGATTCCGAAATACAACAATTGAAAAATAATTTCAATTCAATTTGCAATTTGGTCACAATTAACAAACAGGAGGGGGGCGCCCATCTAAAGTCGAAAGGCTATCGGTTTGTGATATATTTTAGTGGTGGTAACATTTTAAGCCATAGATTACTAAATTATTATTCAGTCATTTATTATGGTAAATGATTATTTCATATAATATTTTCAATTATCTTGGGATACACTTAAAGCATACAAATAATAGCTACTGATGAGGTATATATTACACCGACTTTCTATACGTCATAATAGTTGATAATAATTGATAATTGAGTAATTGATAATTATAAGTACATCGTATTAAATGTTTTAAACAATTATAACCATTACAAATCTTATTACTACGTTTTTGAACTGGCGTAGAATTTCGTAGATTTTCATGCTAAATTCGTGTTTCATCACACTGTGAGGCGTTTGTATTTTTGCCAAATTATTGTCAGTTTTTAAAAAAAAATTAACATTGATAAATCTTTGTTAGTTGTGACCAAATTGCTTGTTTCTCTTTGTTCATTTCTTTCTTTCATTTCATTTCTTTCATTTTATTTCATTTCTTTCATACATTCATCGTAATTTGTGTCATACATAACTTTTCTAAATATATTTATTGAATACTTTCGATCATTGTTATGGATTTGGTGACTACTGTTCCAAAGCCAGCGCCAAACTGCTTGTAAAATATGGAATGTACATAAGAGCAAGAGGTTGATTTTGGAAAACATGCTTGCAATGCTTTTCTCTCTGCAATCTCACAACTATAAATATTGATAATAAAACAATGTATGTAAAATGTAATATTATATTTATTTTGAATGTTTATATTAAAATTACGAGCCCTATGTGGGTTCAGCGCTTTGCGCTGAATCAGATTAGGATCGGTAAAAACATGTATACATCATGCAGAAATGTTTTGACTCCGCCCCCCGCGTAAAAACGTTCTAGGATCGGGAAATGTACCATCAGACTTTACATTGTCTACGATCCAGTTTACCATGAATTTATGTTGTACCGTGCGTGTCAGGTAAGCCAAATCTAATTGATAATCCAAAAGTCTTTTTACCTTTAATGAAATAAAATATTATAGATACTAATATAATACTTTTTTACAATTAAATATAATACCTGGTTGTACGCTTGAAGAGCTCGTTCACAATAATTAGCTTTAAACTGAATATCTACATCTCCCGTTTTGCTTGGATTATATATTTTTGTGCTTTAATTCTCGATACTTCTGTTTTTTGTTTTTCAATGCTTTCTGTTTAATCGTCAATTTCACCTTTACGACTATCATTACAAGATGCTTCATATTCCAATCAATACATAGGTACATGAATTTCTTTATTGAGGGAGTTCGCCAAAGATGCTCCGAATTTCGGCGCGGATGTCGCGCGCCGACGTCGTCCGTCGTCGATTGGCGGTTTGTTTGAGTAGCCACAGCGCGGCTTCCGCGTAAAGGCTGTTTGAATTCAAACTGCCATTACGCGGGTCCGCGTCACACTCAATTTCTTCATCGAGGAAATCAGCTATAGATGCTCCGAATTTTTTCCATCCAACATAAAACAAACCAATTGTAGCTAATACTTGAACTCATGTTCAATTACCCACATTTCTTTACTTGATAAATAGGTACATATGTTGTGATACTAGCAGAAAGCGAACATATTATGGACCTATAAAGAACGATTTTGTTTTCATGAAATTATTATATAATTTAAAAAAGCAGCGTCCGCTGTATAACCTTTATCTTATAATATGCTTATTGAGCTTAATTGTATAGATTATGTATTTATGTATGTGCTTTTGTAAAATAAAAATAATATATATTTAACTATTTTATTTTGTTTTTTTATTAATTTACCCGCGGCAACTTAGACCATTGCGTGGTTTTTTACTGTGTGGGAGGTTACCGTAAGTTTAATAACGTTTACACACTAGTTTGGCAGATTTTTTAGTGGGTACCCGCAGATATCTGTCATGCTTGTGTGGGGGATGGCAGCAATTCTCTCCGGACACCGTGACTTGCCCGAAGAAAAATGCCGCCCGCGGCCGAGATTTTGAACCGGCGCAACCGACGCCTTGGTCCACTCGGCCACTCCGTCCCCCATATAACTATTATAGTGTTATAGCAAAGTATATGTATTCTTGTGAAAACGGTACAGAATTACAGGTTACAGCAACATGGTTTTCCAGCTATAGTGCATCAGACGGGACGATCTGCAGTTAAGTCCAAAATTATTTGAAACATATAAAACTTATATCAAACTTTAAGTAGATTAATATATATCGTTTGGTTTAAAAATTAGCAAAAAATATAATTTATTGGAGAAACGGGACGGGATTCCAACGCCACGGGTGCGCGGAATTAGGTCAATATTTTGACGGGACGATATACAGTTAAGTCCCTAAGGATATAAGACTCATATAACGTACATCAAAAATGTAAGTAGATTAAACTCTATCGACTGATATAAAAATCAGAGAAAAATATTCATTATTGCAAAAACTGGATTCAATAACGCCACAGGTGCTGAATTATGGTCCAAATAGTCATTATGTAATATATATTATTTTTTACGTATTATAAACGAGGAAAATCATAGCATAGATTTTAATTCAATGAAAAGCGATCGATGATTTTATTATTTTATTAGTTTCATCGGTATTATTTGTTTAATGTTGATGCGGATTTTACCGAAATGGGCACTCAGTATGTATATGATTTCAGTATCTTTTTTTAGTTTAATACATAACAGTATTTTTATTCGTATATGTATTTGTTGCATCTGGTTGATGTTACGTAATTGTTATTCGTTGCGTATATTAACCAATTTAGATACCTAAACATAAGGTTGAAAAATTCAAAAAGTACAGAAAAAATAAAGTATAAAAATAGTCAGAATCAAAATTTTGTGTACTTACTTTTTAGCATTCACATTTGGAAACGATAGTTTCTGGTTAATTCTTTATAAAAGAATGTGCGTCCAAATACATGATATTATAGAAAAATAAAACGCCACTTTACCTATAAAAACGTTGTCTAGGTTAGTTAAACGTAGTTTTTCATGAATATACAAATATTTATCTTATAATAAACTATTAGTTTTGGAACATTTGATTTTTCACACAATAGGTCCACAATAAAGTATAGAACAGAAAATAATGATGGATAGTATTTTTTATAGTTTCATACACAATAATTAGTTATCAGCTATACAAATTATCTTTGAATTTTGAATATTTTTTTCTATTACTATTTTAACAATTTCATAATCTATTCATAACTTTTATACAAAATGAACACTGATGAACTCCAGTTTATGGCTGTAGTTTTTATTTGCCCTAAATCGTAAAAGTACAATTTTCATTTTTTATTGTTTTACAATAATTAAAAAACATCATTAATTATTATAAAAACAATCTAGTGGTTATTAATAAAGGAACAAATTATATTAATTGAATTACAATGTTTTATTAATATTTCTACAAAAATTGAATGGTAGTGAACCCAGAACCATAATGGTAGTTACAGAAATTTACGCATTATACATAACTGCAGTTGTAATATTAAACACAATTATTTTTATTTTTTTAAAATCAATAGAGTTTAGATTTGCATTGAATATTTAAATTAATAATACGAATCAAAAATACCAACGTGATAATATTACGCATTCTTGACAGACTAACGACGGCGTCTGCTGATTTTTAAAAGTGTCGTTTCACAAAATTAAGATTATTTATGGTTGAATACACGTCATATTTATAATTTATCATGCATCATATCGCATTGAATGTATAACACTTGTAAATAATATACAACGCAGTTTATGTATATAATTATTAAAGTTTCAGCTGTAAAATGTCATGTTTTCGTACACTCGTAGGTATATGGTATTGAGAATTCATAGTAAAATATATTATTACCACGAAGAGTCAGCATTTGCATATTTTCTAGAAAATAAATATGGATGGCACGATTTTTCTGTATCGAAAGTCGATTTATCTAAAACCTAAGTTGTATAGCTTTAGTCTAACAATCTACTACAGCCTCTCCAACCTTTTTTTACGGCGGGCCATAAATATTTATAGCTACTTTATACCGTACGGTTATATGCCTGGAAAAATGCAAAGCATGACTTCACCGAAGGATGACATCTTTAAAGTGATGGATAATTTGAAAGTCAAAGGAGGAGGTACGGATGCTGCAATTGAAAATGACGGTCCAGGAGTAGATAATACATCACGCAAAAACAATTGAGGATATGCAAAACGGAAACGATAAACAAATAGATTATAAAAGTTAGTCGTTAAATACTAATATTTATAGTCGGGTTGTATCTTTAAATTGTGCAAATATGCAAATCCACAGTTTTTAAACAATCGGCAACAAATATTTTTGGATCCCGGCGGGTCGCGCGAGTATTAGATTAGAAGCCACAGGTAATTTTAGTGTGGCTTACCCACTATTAATAATATTAAAATCATAACCGCATCATAATCTTTTATTTCTGTTTGAAATCGTTTACCTACACTTGAGAAAAAAATATTTACTTATTATTATCCGCCGCAAGTGGATTGCCCATCTCGGTTTTATTTAACTCTGGGCATACAGCTTTAAATACCTACTAAGTGCAGAGTATATCAATAATTGTATTTATATCATAATTATAATCATATTTAGAAAGGCATATGTGTACCATCGCTGTAATATGGGTGCAGAAATTGGAGCCACTATACTATAGTTTGTTCCCATATATAATCGCCTAATGGTGGTTTATTTAAAAGCTATACCTCACGTGGTTACATTTCTGAAGAAGCTGCAAAGTACAGTGAATCATTGCGTTGACTTCTGACAAAGGCAGATTCACTGTACTTCACAGCTTCTTCAGAACCACTTTTTCAAATAAAATGTATGATCATTCACTGGTTAGAGGGCATTTTTATGAAATCCAATGAATGAACATTCGTTCAATCACTGGTTTGTAACTAAACCCGTAGACCAGTGATCGAACACCGTTAAAGCAATACAATAACAAATTAAAAAAGCGGGTAAGAGGATGTCACTCTGCTGTACAGTATAGGTTAAAACTTAAAAGTTTATACTGTAAGACTTGTGGACAATTTTCCTGTGATTTCACAGCTTCTTCAGAAATATAACCACTTTTTCAAATAAAATTTATCTTCATTCACTGGTGAGAGGGCATTTTTATGATATCCAATGAATGAACATCTGTTGAGAAAGTTTGCCAGTCTAATCCATTTTATATTACCTATGTGTATATTGTTATTTTTTATTACTTTTATTATTAAAACGGTAGCCAGTAAGTTGAATTCATATTATAAAATTACAAAAAAAAAATAAAATCGTAATTCTCGGTTATTTAATATGTAATTTCGTCCAAATTTAAACTTAAAATGAATATTTAAAAAAAAAACTGTTTTTATGTATATTTTTATATTTTTTGGTTACAGAATTAACTACTTACGTATGGAAGCTTCTTTTAAATTTTCAATCCTTAGCTATAATAGTTGAACATTTTATACAATTTTAATTACAAAATAATTTTTCAATTTTCAATTGGAAACATTTTGTCAAAATTTGAACTTGAACAATTTCAAATAATATGGTTTTATTGTTTTATTTGCAGAACTGTTCCGAGCAGCATCACTATATTGTACTAGTGCAGTATGCACCGCTGAAACCAAACCGGCAGTCGTTGCCACCTGATGATATAAAAAAGTGTCGTGAACAATAAATGTGTTAGATACACATTGTAGAATAATAAAGTTAGTGCCAACGTGCCAACACATCATTTGACTGCGTAATATGTATACGATTATCATGAATCTAAATTTAATATATTTAATACCTAGTTATAACCTAGCTCTTAGAATATTTATAATAACATGATATTTTTAATTATTTTGCTTATACAGTGTGTTTCCTTTTACTAGGTAACACGACATATTTCAATCCGGTGACCTCGGATTGTTATGGGGTTTTCAGGAGGAGTTAGGGAATACATAAATACACATTTTTTGATGATTTTAAAATTTGTATATCTTTTAGTTTGCGCATGCGCAATACAACTTGTTATTTTTTAAATGGCAACAGGTGTTTTAAATATAAAATTCGGGTAGACCGAATTTTTTCAAGTCATTTTGGCCTCTTAACCATGGCTCTAAAACCAAAACTCACTGAATTACAACGAGCAAATGTTTTAATTTAAATTATTGAATTTTTGAATATTATAATGTATATCATTAGCTAACTAAACATTTTTATGTGTATAAAACTATTTATTTTTTTTTAACCTTGATTTCCAGATAGTAATTCCGTTTTACCTATAAATATGAATTATGTCATACTTGAAATACATTTTAGGATATAATAGAATAATATAATAAACATATAGTGTACATTTAAAGTATCTACGGTTATTCGTATTTGAATTACAACTAAATTACAATCATTGTATATGAGAATTTATTAATTTACGGACAATAACCAGCATTATCTAATTTTAAACGTTCGTAAAAATGTAATTTGACTTTCTCGTAAAGTTTTTTTTATATTCAATGTAGGAAAACCTAAGGGGAATCTTGTATTACATTTTCAAAGGTTAGATAAAAATAGAAAAATGTTATGAATTTCTAACTCGAAATAATGTGTCAATTTTTGTGATTTTAAAGATTTTGTCAACATTTTAACTTTGTAAATAGTCCTGACTGGATTAGGACTACAAAAATGTCGTTGACTTGCAAAAAATACTAAAGTTTTGAGACTTGGTGAAAAGTTTCGTCTTTGGGCACTCATTGACCAAAAAATACACCATCCCTCCGATGTCCGCCATCTTGAATATTAGGTGAATTTTTTAGTTTTTTACGGTTTTTTAACAATAGGCATCTCTACAATTATGAACTTTACGATAAAAAATATCTTTTATAAAAATCGAAGATTGTAAAATTTGTAACAAGAAAGGTTGTATACATTTTTAGCGTAAGAGAAATAGCTGATAAACGACAGAATTCATTCGCCTGTCATAGATTGTGGCAATGCGTGCAAATATGACGTAAGTACAAGGTGTAACAGAATGTTGATTGTTGTAGATTTGATGAGATTAAATGATTATAAGTTTATTTAAAAACTAAAAAGTTAATTAAATAGGTAAGCTTAATAAAATGATCAAATTATTGTTATAGATTGGACGATTATAACTTTATACAAGAAGTAAATTAAATAGATACCTATACCTACTGTCAATTGTATTCATTTAGGTAGTACAAATATATATTTTCGTTGAATAATTCAATTGGGTTTCTTTTATAATATATATGTATTTGTAAGAACGTTGCAGGGACGTTGTGCAAATCATGCCTGTGGCCGTTCGGAAAACACATGTAACAGGAGCGTATGCTGTGATCGCGATGGCCGAGGTCCGTCGCAATCACAGGCACCGAAATCGAGGAACGGCAGCGAGTAGTGCGTAGGACTATTTTCATTTTTTTTTTCGTTTTTAAACTGCATTAATTTTATCTAGTGCAATCGTATTCAGAAGTAAAATTAACTTAAAAAAAAAGCGGTTAAGTGGATGTCGCTCTACTGTACAGTAGGTTACAAATGGGTCAATGTTTTTAATGGATTGTGTTAAACTTGAATTCAATGATATAATATTATCATTGTATAAGGAAAACGATTCTTAGTGGCAACGGTTTATCGAGTCTGATTTGACAGTCTGGATTTTAGATTCTGAGTGGAACGGGGAATGTATTGATTTTACAATGATGTGTGTTTTTTTATTTTTATTTATTTATTTTTGTGTCTGTCATCATCTTTTAAGACAGTAAAAGTGCTTGGATTTTCTTCAACAGTATTTTTTCTGATAGGAAAGTGAATCTAGTTGGTACTTTGGGGGGTTAAAATTTTTCCAGTAGTTTTCAAAAGCGCCGTGAAAAACAAAAGAAAAATTAAGAAAAAACGGGAATTTTTACGCAAAATCTACTTTGGTTTTAAAACAAATGACCGTAGATACATGAAATTTTCACTGGTTGTTTATATTTTCATTTTCTATACATGATAACATTTTCAAAATATTTTGATTTATTTTGAACTGTTTAGGGACATTTTCAGTTTCCAATTTTGTTAGTTTTTTTTTTCTATGAATGTCAATAAAACTTTATTTGTTGAGTAAAAATACTTGAACATTTAATACAAGGCTCTTACTATATTTTTACAATGACATTTGAAAAATATTAAAAATTCTTAGTCACAGTTACTTTTTGTTAGCATTTAAAGTTCAAAAATTTACAAAATATGGAAAAATCTTGAATTGAGAATTCATAAAAATTTTTCTTTTTAAATCTAAGATTTTAAAATGTAATACAAGATTCCTTATAAGATTATCTACCTTTATTAAAAAAAAAAATATTTATAAGAAAGTCAAATTAAATTTTTATGAGCGTTTGAAATTCAAATTTTCACAACATTTGATTTTTATTCGATTTTTCATGTAGCGATTTTCTTATTTTGTTATAATTCAAAAACAAATAACTGTAGATACATGAAAATTTTACTGAATGTTTATTTTATCAATTCTTTAATATTTTGACTTGGTTTGAGCTATTTACGGACAATTTCATATTTAAATTTTTTTTATTATTTTTTTCCTATGAATATAAATAAAGTTTTATCTGTTTGGCAAAAAAGTGTAAAAATTGAATACAAGGCTCCTGATATATTGTTACAATAGCATTTGAAAAATATTAAAAATACATAGGCACAATTTTTTTTTTTTATAAGCATTTAAAGATCGAATTTTGACAAAATTTATCAAATTTAAAATTGAATAATTATTTTGTAGTTAAAAATTTATAAAATGTTCAACTTTTATATCTTAGGATT
The DNA here is from genome assembly GCF_005508785.2 of Acyrthosiphon pisum. NCBI lineage: Eukaryota > Metazoa > Arthropoda > Insecta > Hemiptera > Aphididae > Acyrthosiphon > Acyrthosiphon pisum. The sequence goes on from NC_042496.1 coordinate 20,910,537, forward strand.
GAAAATTTAAAACAAGATTCCACGTAAGTAGTTCATTCTTTTACCAAAAATCTAAAAAATACATAAGCACAGTTTATTGACATTAGTCATTTTAAGTTTAAGTTTGGACGAAATTACATATTAAAATACCTAGAATAACTATTTTAGTTATTTTGTTGTGATTGTATAATATTATTCGTGGGTACTTGAAACTTCTAAAGTATATACCTACTATTATATATCTATGATAGTATCACGGTTTGTTGTTGATATATAACGCGTTATAAGTACCTAATGGATATTGTGATATGATTAATTTGGAATTTACTATAAGTAATTTTTTTTTAATTCCATAGATTTAAGTATATGTATAATATGTCTTATAGGTACCTAGACTGACATACCGTCTCCGCTCAGAATCGTTTTTCTTATACAGTGATATTATATCATTGAATTCAAATTTAATACTGTCCATTATACAGTGACCCACTTCTAACCTACTGTACAGCAGAGCGACATCCACTTACCCACCTTTTTTTATATTGGTCTAAAACGAAGCATTGTCAGATATAAATATTTGATTTATACGACATAGAATAAAATGCTTAAAATTGTATTTTGTCTTATTAGTAAGGTACACGTTTTTTTAATTCTTTTTACTTTTAAATTTTTTGTGTTGTGTTTAATAACATTTTTTTTATGTGTTCTAAATCAACGTATTTGAAAGGTCACCTATATTTACTTTTAAATCATATACCTAATGTGTTCCAAGGACATAGGTAGCTCAATCGATTTTATCAAATTGCATATTTTGAATTAATGGTTATAACTTAGATAAGAAATAATATTACATGTTCTAAAAGATTTCAATTAGTAAAAATATTTTATCAGATCACTAGCAAAGTTTCTTATTTGAGAATATTATAAAAAAAATTAACTGTTGAATAGGATATTATTAGGATATTACGGGTATAAATAAAATGACTATATTGATTAGTAGGTGGGTGGTAGAAGAAATTAAAATAAAATGTTTATATTATTTTCTAAATTAAAAACTATTAGAGACTTAACATCCACAAGTCAACTATAGCTGTCACTAATTACCGTCAAATTTTAAAATATTTTTTACATTTATTTTTCATACGGTTTTTTTTTTTAAATTATATTTTTATGTATTTAAATATAACTTGGAATATTAAATAATAGTAAAACAAAATAAATGTGTCTAATATACAATTTTTTTTTGTTTTTAAAAACCGTATCTATAAGAACTTTTTTTTACATTTTTAGTGATATTTTTTTCACATAGGGTGTTTATTTTATAGTTTTACAGAGCTGCAAAATACGAAATATAATTATTAATTTTCAGCTCATTTTACAATATAAATTTAGCTAACGAAATAGTTACTCATAAAAGAGCATAATATTATAGTGATCAACTCCTCATATACGTCGAGCCCACAAAATCCTTTAATTACCCTCTTTCGCAGTTTCCCCTCACCAAGCCCTTAACAAAGAGAACATTGTGGGAAAATCTCTACACTCTTCTATACAACTACACTAAATCATAATTAGTAAATTTTCGCAAATATGTTATATATTGTTATCATATAATATGCATAAGGGTATAATATTTATTGCTAGTTATTAAATTCATGTAAAGGCTAAAAAACTGTGTAATTGAAGCTATTTTACCAAATAAAAAAATAATAATAACTACAATATTGTGCATTCTACATATTATTATATTATGTTTGGTAAGATCAGAAAAGTGTTGTACATTTTAATTTCTGGGGTTTGCGATCACTAGGTCGAAGTAACAATTTTTTTGTTTTTTTTTGTCTGACGCAAAATTTAGCCACAAAATAAATGTTTCAACCCTCAACATATTGATGGTAGTTTCTGGTAGCCAATCGGTTAAATACAGGGCTTGCAAACGTTATAATAACGTGATTATGACATGATTATAACGTTATATTTGGCAAGAAATGATTGAAGTTTTTAAACGTAATTATAACGGAAGGCGATAATCAAAAATAATTCAATACCGCAAAACAAAACATAACGATTAACAAAATATACTATGTATCACAAAATATAACGCAAAACGTAATTTATAGAATATCATTAAACGAAAAATAATGCAAAATGAAATATTTTAAAATCTATTTATTTAAAAGTTCTATTGGTGGTTTTGTATAATCATTTATTTCATGCAAACAATCTAAGAATTATTTATATTATATATCCGCATTATTTATTATTTTTAAATTTAATAGGTATTATCAGTTTTTTCAATAACGATAAACGCAAAACTTGGATAACGTTTTAATTGTAAATAACATAAAACGGATTTTGTTCAAATGCAAGTCCTGGTTAAATATAGTTTGGTACTCGTTCAAACTTTCGTTTTGGGAGATTAAATAATTCCCAGTGCTATTAAAATTAATTGGGAAAAATTAAAAATGTCAACGGGCTATAAACCAGGGTTGGCAAAAACCCGGGCTTTTTAGAAAAAACCCAAAAACCCGATGGGTTTAATGTAAAAGTAATAATGGGTGGTTTTATTGGGTTTTTTCAGAAAAACCCATCCAAAAACCCTGTGGGTTTTATTGTAAAATATTAATGGGCAGTTTTATCGGGGTTTTCTGAAAAAACCCATCCGAAAAAAATAAAAATCGGAATTTTTTTCCATGTATTTTTTCCATGCGTTTTTTTTTCTCTTATCGCGTTATCACTTATCTCTATACTGGCCCCGCCAAAATTATATGATAATAATATAAGATATAAACATTCAGAACTTTTCTCAATTGTTAATTTTTATTGACGTTACTACGTTAGTGGCATTATTAAGTTTTTTGTTTTGTTGTTAGATTTTTATTTGTTACTAAAATTGTACCTACCTTATTAATTAAAATAATTATTTAGTTTTTTTCAAATCAATTTAATATTTTAATTAGAAAAATAAATAATACCTGAGAATTAAGTAGTTCTTCATAAGCGATTCTTTCTTCCTTCGATTGCGAACGATTCGACGTGACGGAAACTGCTGGCAGTAGTGGTGATGACGGCCATGATATAACTAAGAGGAGCTTTGATTTTTAGTTTATTTTTTGTACTTGGAAAATGAAGTGGGCGCGTGCATTT
>NC_042496.1:20913712-20918546 GCF_005508785.2 Acyrthosiphon pisum
CAAACCGTCTCCGCTCAGAATCGTTTTTCTATACAGTGATATTATATCATTGAATTCTAATTTAATACTATCCATTATACAGTGACCCACTTGTAACCTACTGTACAGCAGAGCGACATCCACTTACCCACCTTTTTTATATTGTAGTTTATTTATTGTAGCCTGCAAGTCGAATTAGTATTATATTATAATTTTTTATTCGTAACTATAGACTCAGGTCCTAAAATACATGAGATTTCAGAGGACACACCACACACTTATTCATTTAACTGTTACTTTTGGGCTTTGACAGTGTTCTATAGCAAAAAGAAACCTGTGGGGGTTGTAACTCACAAAATCCCCCCCTCCACTTTTATATGTCACTTACCCTGTAAGTGAGTTAGTGTGGTAATTTTTATAGTTATTTTAAATCACTAAAAGCAGTAAAAGTCCATGTGTGTAATATTAAAATATTTTTGTATGTAATCACTAATCATCATCAATTAGAATATAATTTTTGTAACGAAATAGTTTATAAGAATATGCAAGGTTTTAAAAAAACAAATTAGATTATGTTTAGAAAATAATATTGGGTTTGTCAAATTAACTGTAACTTTTATGATATAAGATCCTTTTAGTTATATTTATTATAAAACAAAATAACTAGGTATCTAATTCTTTAAAATTAAAATAATAGACAATCAACATATGTTAGCCAAAAATTTAATTTTGAAGAAAATCTCAAAATATATAATAATATATTACATAAACATATAAAATATGTACCTACTAGTAGTTATATATTATAAATAAAAATTAAAGAAATATGCATACCTAATATGAAAAAAAAAACATAAATGATTAAATAAGAATTTTTATTTTACTTGGTACTAAAAAACGACAAAGGAACGAATTTATTTTTTTAAGGAACAAGGAACAGAAAGAATTCCCTTTTTTTTAAAAAGAATGAGGAACGGAACGAATTCCTTTTTATAAGGAACTTGACAAACACTGGTTATTTTGAAATAAAGGCAGGTACCTTACTACTTTGAATTGACCCATTATCATTTCTTCATTTTTTTTATAATAAACTTGTCCATACTATAGAAATAAAATAAGTAAGTAATTAACTTAAATTAACTGAACAGGTACCTAGTAAATAGGTACCTAACTAGTAAATTAAAATATTAAATGTTTAATGTTTGTTATTTCTACTAAACTAAAAACACGTTATAAAACTTAGGACACACATTTGTCATTCAGGGGACACACTTTGATTTTCAGATGCCAGAGTGCGTCAAGGGACACAGTATTTTAGCCCCTGGCTATGGTGATAAACAAAGTATTAGAAATTAAAATCCCATTTTTAGCGGTTTTTCGTAATTTATCGGTAGTTATTCCTGTGGCATTAAATAACTATTGAGAAAATCGATAAATGACCTCTCTAAAGAACCATTTTGATCCAATTTGTTAAAACATAGGTGCTATATGTTTGAAATAGAAGCACTCCTTCTGGTAGAAATATTGTACACAGGATAAAAAAAAAAAAAAAACTCTATTGTAAAACTACTAACCACTCAGAATCTATAATTGGAAACTGAAAATGTCCATTAACAGCTCAAAACCAATCAAAATATTATGAAAATGTTACGGTGTTTATAAAATGCTAATATAAACATTCAGTCAAAATGATGTGGTATCACCCGTATCGGACAATGCGCGGTAACGTTTCACACGCTCGATCGTCGTACCTGCGTTCTCGCCGAATCACTCAGCGACAACGGGACCGAGCCCGTGCCCGTGCCTGCGCGTACGGCGGTGTTATAAAGTAAAATATTTTTGCTGCCTCAGCACGTTTAGCCATATTATTATGACGTATGTTTGTGTATGCATGGATGATTAATAATAAAAAATGCATCAATAATATCACAATTTTTTTTTCTTGGTCCTGCGGGGGTCGGGTTCAAACACTTCAAACCCCCGTATGTACGCCACTGACAATATTTTGAAGGTACCGATATTAACTATTAGCTTTCGATTCGATACCCAGTAAAAGTATCGAAAAAAATGTTGAGATATAAAACCGCTTCTGTAATGTATTATCTATATATAAAAAAATCGAGCGTGAAAAATGTCATTACTTCATCAATTGAGAACGGCTGATCCGATTTGGCGGTTTTTTAAGATATTCGTAATTACCAGGAGAAGGTTTTTACGAAAGAAAATTTTAGGAAAATCCACCGGAAAAGTAGGTAATATGGATGTAAAAAATACAACAGTGGCGCAACAGTGTATTATATCATATTGGTGGCTATTGATTCATCGGATATGTTTGTTGATTTGTATTATTATTTTTTATCAATATATTTATATATAAATGAATGTTCGTGTGCAGATTAGACCTCTGGGAAGAAGACAGGCTAATTTAAAAATGGTTAAATTTAGTTTTTTTTATTCATCTGATAGTATAAGTATAAGTATAAGTACGGTTAGGATTTTGACGATTTTGTTTTGATTGATTATCTTAATCCACCATAGGTAGAATACGACAAACTAGTATACATTTGATACTTTACAGTTAAATCATAAACTTACGTAAAAACAGCACAGGGTCCGCGATATACCGCAGGCAGATTGCCTACCTGATAATATACTGCTGGCGAATCAGAATTTTTATTCCGGGCAACGGAAAAGTTAAGATAAATTTTGAACACCAAAAACCGAATATTAAATTAAACGAATTGAACAAAGTTTGAGTCATATAGAGTTGGTACATTTGACGGACAACGAAGTGCACGGGATCACTTATAGTAATAATATAATATAATAAACCATCGCGCTCAACTCACTTGTCTGGCAGTGTTCACCGACGTAGTCTGGTGTGCAGCAGCATGAGAACCCATCTTTCTTGCTAAACATTTTAATTCCATCGTTTTCACACTTAAACCCATTGTAATTGAGTTCCATGTTTCGTCTATATACTTTATCTATAACGTGAAAAGGTATAAAGTTATTAATAATTCGATAAATGATAACAATAAGATTCGTGTGTGGGTCCCTGCTTCCGATAAAATGGAGGGACGAAATTATTAACGAGCCTGTAAAGAAAACTCGCTGGTTAGTGGTTACCGAATTGTTCCGAGAAATTATACGCCGTGTATAATAATTAATACCCAGTCCACTCGTATTCGGAACTTCCAGATAACGAGGAATAGTATAATTACAAAATAGCAAAATTCGATCGAAGGCATTAAAATCACTGCTAAGTTTTTGTTGCCTAAAATACTCATCTCTGCTGTATTATTATTATTGTTTTTTTTTTAGCCATAGAAAATTTAAAATATATTATGATTAGATATTATTCCTCCATGTATAATGTTTTTTTAATTTATGGTATTATACCAAATTAAATTGTCATGAATGTCTAAATTTGGGTGGTGGTCGTTTGGGTGAGTGTAATAATTTTGATCAAATTTATTAACAGTACCTATGTTTTGGTGACTCGTGTATATTAAATTATAAATGAAATTAATTTTCCCTGCGTGAGCGATACCTATGGACTTTGATGCCATGTGATTTAATTTAATTCATTTTTGACTATACATTATACTATATTTCAATATATATGTGACTAACTAGTAATACACCTAGTAATATACTAATATCTTTTTTTTAGAGCCCATTATTAATTATTAATTATGTACCTATATTGTATGTGATTATTTTGTCTATTGACAACGTATATTACCAAATAATTATAACTATTATGTATTAATATACCTACTCCTAATACATTAGTAGGATGTAATTTTATTGTTTTTATAAATTAGGAAAAATTTTATTTGAATTTACATATTTATTTATAATAATTATTCAACTCATGTTCAGGCATTTCTAATGTGAAACACCTACTCTATGATCTTTATTCTCACCGCCTCATATTATATTGTATTCCACATTTCCACTCATTTACTTATTGTATTCGCACTAGTATACATTTTAAATTTTCATTAAATTAACTAATTGAAAAAATTTAATTATTATTAAAATAATTTTCTCATTTTGATTTTAATATGATCTATTCATCGATGTACAAATTATTTTACATTATGGTTAACCATATTGATTTAACATATTATTTTGAAATATAACAAGAATAATATAATCTAAGTAGATACATTATACAGTTTAATAGTATTATTATTTATTAATAATTTTGGTTTGTCTGAATTATTTATTTTTTTATAAATTGTAAGTTATAGAATATAGTTGCAGCATTTCAAAGAAACTATATATGTATAAGCATCATCCTAATTCCTAGAATAGTAGATATATTGGTACCATAGATAATATATTCATGGAGTACCTATATATAGTAATGTAATAATATAAATAAAACATGTATGATATCAAATATTATATTTTTGAACTAAAAAGTAAAATTATTATATTATATGATATAAATTAGAAGTATCATATACACTATATTCTATAGAGGTACCATAATACATAAATACATTACATAACTCAAAAGAAGGTAGGTACTTATTAGTCACTTAGTAAGAACCTATTTAATAATATTTACTAAACTTTGCATAGGTACTTACATTTCAGGAAAAAATCAAGAAGACCGTGGATTTGAGACAACTGTATTGCTACGTACGGACCCCTCTACTCCGCCCCTACACATAGTCATAATACACAGCATCGATGTCCTGTGGTAACACGTAAATAGCTAGATGATGTCACTGCTGTACATAAAACCTTGGGGGAGCAATACTATAAACGTTAGCAACAGTCTCAGCGTCTGCCAACGGCCAGATGACAAACCCGAACCGGTAAGATATCTGTGAGA
>NC_042496.1:20918596-20926184 GCF_005508785.2 Acyrthosiphon pisum
TCTAATAAAACGCAATCTGAAAACAAAAAGACATATACATTTTTACACAATATTACGTCGAAGTCAATACTGCGTGCCGCCTGGGTGCAACAATTCTACCGCGGTCTCGATCACGCGGTATTAAAACACCCCATCAATAACCATATCATTATTCATTATCCTGATGTCAGTTGAAAGCATAAAATTGGTTTTCTCTCTTGAAGTTCAGTTCTTAACTATAAAAATTGAACATTGTATTATATATTTTTAAATACAAAATAATTTGATGATGTTCGCGATTATGATGGATTTTGTCAAAATTTAAATTAAAAATGCTTATAAAAAAAATGTGTGCCTTTATTTTTTATATGATCATTACTTTTGAACTTCTAATATGAAATGACTTATGGTCTCTGGGTAAATGTTTAAGTTTTTTGATTCAGCAATCCTTTCATTATCCTTTTTTGATACATTTTATATTTTTTAGTTATCATAATATATACTATTTGTATACCTATATCAATTTTTTTATCGATCTATATATTTTGGGTTTTTTAAAATTTTGAGCAATGAAAAAATACCTAATAACCGATACACATATTTTGATCCCTAACAATTATTAGGTAATAATTGAACATAAATGGACATTTAATTTACTTTTTTTTTCATTTATACTGTCACACTCTATATAGTAGATACGTTATAAGAATATACATAATTAATAATTTAAATGTTTACATGGTTTTCTAAACATTAAAATTGTATTTGATTATGATCCTATAGGATATATACCTAGTTTATTATATCTACGATTAATTAATAGTTAGGTTAACTATTTAAGTCTTGCTAATACCAAATAACATAACGTACCTAGTCCAATATATTTTTACTATATTTCTGAAACCTTAATTTTCTAAAATATACAAGTATCTATATTAAATCCTTTCAAAATCACCTTTTAAATATGACGATCAAGTAACTTAAATATTTGATTTATCGATGTGGCAACGACCAACAAATGATTCAATTTACACTTATCTGTATATACCATTATATATTTTACTACTCAATACTATTTCAATATGAAGGATTGTAACATTGTATACAATTTGTTGATATATCAAATGCTACATAATACATTTGGCAAGAATTTGAACTGGTAAATATACAAACATATAATATACAATTTATCGTGGTTGGTATTAGAGTTCATTGTATGATGACCTGGCAAAGCGCGGTGATTGGACGCAGTCACTAATATAGTAATGTGTGCAGCGGTCGAGCAGGCTCCCAGATGGGTGACCACCCCGGGTGCTTTGTGACGATCTATCTGCCTAAAAAAAACGCGTACCGACCGTAGCCGCCACACAAACCGAATGGGGTTGCCGAGTGTCAAAAAATGAAGTTCATTTTTTTATTTATTTTTGATCCTCTCGCATGACATAGTGAATTGCAAGTTAAAAATAAAGGTTTGGAATATTGTCCAGTTAATAACCATGCAGTCTGAAGTCTTAAAAAAAATTATACTATAACCTCCTAGTTATTTACCCAAGGCCTTCAATTGGCTGCGACGAAAATAGTGCTTGCACAATTTTATCTGCTAGTTAGCAATATCAAAAAAAAAAAAATAAAACACTAGGTGTATTATGTTTCTTTAAATTAATTGTATTCGTTATAAATGTAGTAAAATATATAATAGTATAGTAATTTGAGATTAATTGATGTTTTCTCAAATTAAATCTAAATTTACAATACCAATGAACATATTTTTAAGTTATTAAAAAGTTGGGTGGGTATTCTTACTGTGTTGGTCAGTTTTTCAATTTGTATAGCTATCACTATTATAAATTAATTATCATTAAAATAATAACTCATAAGTAGGAAAGTCATATTCATAACTATATTGTTATCACAGTTGCACTTCTGTATTTTAAGAAAATATCATATTAAAATGTTCAATAGATAAGACTTATAAAAAAAAATGTCCAATGTCCAAAATGTCTGATAAATCTAGAGAAGGTCGGCGGTAATTCCGTAATTCCGTAATTTTTTTTTGTAATTTTATAATATGAATTCCACTTACTAGCTACCGTTTTAATAATAAATAGGGAACGGATTTAAATGCAAATTGCATTTTTTTCTGAATGTCCGAAAACATTGTTTTCCAAGCACAAAGTTCATTTCATGTTTTTTAGAGCATTTAAATCCGTTCCCTACTGATAATATACTGCTGCGAATCAGAATTTTTATTCCGGGCAACGGAAAAGTTAAGATAAATTTTGAACACCAAACACCGAAAAACGAATTGAACGAATTGAACAAAGTTTGAGTCATATAGAGTTGGTACATTTAACGGACAACGAAGTGCACGGGATCACCTATAGTAATAATATAATATAATAAACCATCGCGCTAAACTCACTTGTCTGGCAGTGTTCACCGACGTAGTCTGGTGTGCAGCAGCATGAGAACCCATCTTTCTTGCTAAACATTTTAATTCTATCGTTTTCACACTTAACCCATTTTAATTGAGTTCCATGTTTCGTCTATATACTTTATCTATAACGTGAAAAGGTATAAAGTTATTAATAATTCGATAAATGATAACAATAAGATTCGTGTGTGGGTCCCTGCTTCCGATAAAATGGAGGGACGAAATTATTAACGAGCCTGTAAAGAAAACTCGCTGGTTAGTGGTTACCGAATTGTTCCGAGAAATTATACGCCGCGTATAATGATTAATACCCAGTCCACTCGTATTCGGAACTTCCAGATAACGAGGAATAGTATAATTACAAAATAGCAAAATTCGATCGAAGGCATTAAAATCACTGCGAAGTTTTTGTTGCCTAAAATACTCATCTCTGCTGTATTATTATTATTGTTTTTTTTTTAGCCCTAGAAAAAATTAAAATATATTATGATTAGATATTATTCCTCCATATATAATGTTTTTTTAATTTATGGTATTATACCAAATTAAATTGTCATGAATGTCTAAATTTCGGTGGTGGTCGTTTGGGTGAGTGTAATAATTTTGATCAAATTTATTAACAGTACCTATGTTTGGGTGACTCGTGTATATTAAATTATACCGTTCGGCTGATGAAATTAATTTTCCCTGCGTGAGCGATACCTATGGACTTTGATGCCATGTGATTTAATTTAATTCATTTTTGTTTATACATTATACTATATTTCAATATATAGGTGACTAACTAGTAATATACTTACTAATATCTTTTTGTTAGAGTCCATTATTAATTATGTATATTGTATGTGATTATTTTGTCTATTGACAACGTATATTACCAGATAATTATAACTATTATGTATTAATATACCTACTCCTAATACATTAGTAGGATGTAATTTTATTGTTTTTATAAATTAGGAAAAATTTTATTTGAATTTACATATTTATTTATAATATTATTCAACTCATGTTCAGGCATTTCTAATGTGAAACACCTACTCTATGATCTCTATTCTCACCGCCTCATATTGTATTCCACATTTCCACTCATTTACTTATTGTATTCGCACTAGTATACATTTTAAATTTTCATTCAATTAACTAATTGAAAAAATGTAATTATTATTGAAATAATTTTCTCATTTTGATTTTAATATTATCTATTCATCGATGTACAAATTATTTTACATTATGGTTAACCATATTGATTTAACATATTATTTTGAAATATAACAAGAATAATATAATCTAAGTAGATACCTACATTATACAGTTTAATAGTATTATTATTTATTAATAATTTTGGTTTGTCTGAATTATTTATTTTTTTATAAATTGTAAGTAATAGAATATAGTTGCAGCATTTCAAAGAAACTATATATGTATAAGCATCATCCTAATTCCTAGAATAGTAGATATATTGGTACCATAGATAATATATTCATGGAGTACCTATAGATAGTAATGTAATAATATAAATAAAACATGTATGATATCAAATATTATATTTTTGAACTAAAAAGTAAAATTATTATATTATATGATATAAATTAGAAGTATCATATACACTATATTCTATAGAGGTACCATAATACATAAATACATTACATAACTCAAAAGTAGGTAGGTACTTATTAGTCACTTAGTAAGAACCAATTTAATAATATTTATTAAACTTTGCATAGGTACTTACATTTCAGGAAAAAATCAAGAAGACCGTGGATTTGGGACAACTGTATCACATGTGTCATCAATTGCTCTGGAATCATTGGATTACAATGACAGGATTTCGAGTATAGCTTAATTGAACATAACTTTACTGAAAAGCATTTTTATATTTTAGGATTTTAAGTATTCTTTTTAATTCAAATAAATACATAATAATAATATATTCAATGAAAATAACAAGAACTATGACTAGTATACCAGATACTTAGTCCACAAAATCAAACATTTTTTTTTTTTAGAAATATGTTTCATATTTTACATACTGGCACAACTCACAATATATAACATTCCCTGTCATGTATTATGGTACCTAACTAACAAATGTATATCATCGATAAATTACTGTTAAAAAGTCTTACAAGCTGCCCTAAAAGTGAATGAAAAATAAAAAATGTTCCTATAAATATGTCACTATAAATACTGCCCAAAAGTCCTATATTCATAAAATATTTTTTTAGTAAAAGTTATGTACCTATACTTTACAAAAATAAAAAAAATGCGGAACTCGGTCTGCTGCATGTTATATAATATATAACATATGAGCTTTGAGTAGGTGTTTAATGTTCAAGATTTTTAACTAAAAACAGACATTTATAAACATATATTTTAACAAAACTAAAAAATTCAAAAATATAAAATGTTCATAAATAGTCTAAAATCATCCAAAATATTTTGAAATTAATGGTATGTCTAAACAATATTAGGTAATATATTATGTTATATAAATATTTGGTGAAAATTTAAAGTCTGAGATTATTCCTTTTTCAATTACAATAAAATAAAATATCAATTTTTTTTTAAAAACTGATATTTGAGTGAAATAACTATTTTTCCAAAGTTTTTCATTAATTTTTCCATATTATTAAGAATGTGCCTTAAATGTCTTACCTTTAATTCTCAAAAAAGACCAACTAGATCAAAAATTATACAAAAGAAATAGGGTAATTGATGATGATTAGAATAATTATCTTCTCTAAAACGTAACGATGGACACCAAACAACTTGTTAAGCCAATACATTTCTCGCTCAGCTTCATGATTACATATATTGTATGTTGGTATTAACTGATATTTCCGTTGTAAAGGAGTTTCCTTTTTAGGAGACTAAAATATACGAGATATAGATTATTTAGGACTATTGTTATTTTCCGTTATAAGGAGGTTTTACTGCACTACTACTACTACTAGGTCAATATAAGTATATTAATATTATATAGGTACATTATATTATATTTTTTGGATATTATATACAATTTAAATGTAATAAAAGTAGAAATTACCTTTATTACAAATTGTATAACAGTAGGACTGAAGATCCTGAATGGTAGTGAATACTGAATATATAACTGAATATTATCATAATATTAAGTTGTAATTTGAACCAATACTAGGATTTCAATACTAAATGGTATTAGAAATTACTACATTAATTTATAAATTTTTTCAGTTATTACATATGTGCTACTCCTAATGTATAGACACAGCAATATTATTAGCAGCATTATTATGTTGGAGAATGGTATACAGTTGTAACAAAAAAGCAACATACCAACGTAGGGGTAAGCATACAAAGGAGATGACGAGTCTATTTGGAAAACTCCCGGCTGTTAATTACTGTTATGTATCATTTGATAAATTACAAATTACAATACAACTATTTTATACCTACTTAAATATTACAAACAATGTTTTTTTTCTTTCAATTTAAACATTTGTAGTGTACCTATCTATTAATTTTTTTTTTTTATGTTGAAATGTTAAACCTCATAACATATAACAATTTTGTCAGTCACATAAATTAATTATTGTGGTTGAAATAGAAACCAATTAATTTTCTTAGTATATAACTAAGAATATTTTATATATTATATTCTTAACAAATAATGAAACCAATTATGAGTTAGCTAGGATCATCCATAACTCAAAATAAATCGCTAATATTATTAATTAATTTTGGAGGTAATATAGCTAAAAATATTAGTAATGAGGGTTTCTAATATACAAAATATTTAGTGAGCTAAATATAACTGTCATTTTATTGAAAACTTAATTATTGTAGTCCTATTGACCCAAATGAAATTAGTAATTATGAAATGTAAAAACTTTTCATTATTTTATGAAGAGTTGTTGACTATATAAACACTATAAGTAATGAAAAAAACTTCAACATATATATTTTAATAAAAACCAATTTGGTTTCAGGAATAAATTATCCACTATGCTTTGTATTGTGCTACTCAAACTCAATGTGTTTATGATAATCTTGATTTAAAAGTACATGTTGTTAGTAAATTCTTAAAAAAGCCTTAGAACTGTGGATCATAATGTTATCAATTTAGTAATTTCATAAGTTTTGGTGGATGGGTAAAACTATGTATTGTTACGCCTGAAAAATATGTCTTGGGTGCCACTGAATGTATTATTATACAGATAATAATTAATAACGTAAAAACATGGGATAATGTTTACAATATGCATTTAATATAATAAAAACTATAGACATTTAGCTGATATTGTTAAAGTTCATTAGATATTAACATTTACCAGATAGAATTTTTGTATGTGTGTATGTTTTAATAAATTCCTTAGTACCTATTATTGACTATTGTAAAAAATGAATTGTTGTTACCTATTTAATAAAATGTTATTGTACTGCAGTATGTTTTAACTGTTGTCTTGTTCTTTGTTAAAAATTTCATATTTCGAAGTAGAATATTTTTCGGAATAAAAATCAAATTTCAGACGAATAGTTTATGAGTTTGGCCGTTTCACATGGGCGTGTATCATACGCGACGCATCGTCCGCGCTCGTTTTTAGTTTACATTAATTAAGTTCATACATGTGAAACGGCCCTTATACCTAACTATTAAAGTTAGGAAACTAGGAACTAGGAACATAAATATAAGTTATTAAAATATTGTCTGTCCAATCATTTAGGTATACTAAAAATTAAATGTTAAAAATAACTTACCATAATGGAATGTTTAGACGTCTTAAAATGATGTCAAATTAAAATAAAACAAATAAAATGGAATACAAAATATGTCAAATATAAACGAATAAACGATATTAAATTGAGTAAAACAGCGAGACACCAACAGGCAACGACCAACTATTAACTATTAACTATTAGTTTTACACAATATAATGTGCTCGTGTTAAATGATCGGTGAGCCGCGAATGCAATAGGTATCCTAAAATAAAATTTGAACAGAGATAATGATATCGCTTTTATCGCTGTCATCGGGACCAGACGACCGATTCAGCGAACCGATTTAGAATCAACCGTTGTAGAAAACTTAAATAATGTGTTTCCAAGCAAAAATGATCAAAGTAGTAATATGATCATATTTATATTATTATGACTTGTGTGTGTGTGTATATACGTTTACAGTCTTTATTCAAA
>NC_042496.1:20927086-20937968 GCF_005508785.2 Acyrthosiphon pisum
CCCAAAACCCCCTCATGGATACGCCACTGTACCTTTTAGGTGCATTATCTTCATCAGCAAACTGAGCAAAATCAATTAGTTCGAATATATCATCCATATTAACTATACTTTAGGTAGGACAATTTAATAAAAACAAAAACATAAATTGATGCGAATGGTAGAACGATAATTTTATGAACAATTTTAACAAATTGATTATACATTATTATTTTTATTTTGAAATGATTAAAAAAAAAAAATAATAGTTTACGGGCTCGTTAAGGGTGGTCTATCCACCACTTAACTTTAAGGAAACCTTAAGTGACAGCTATCCCGTAAGTATGACTGTGCAACGCAATTTTAAGGGACTGTGCTTAGGTGACACTTAAATTCATTTTAAGTAACACTTAAATGACTGTGCATACGGGCCAAAGTCTATTATTCTGAGTGAAGACAATATTTGGGTATAACACTATAACCCAACCTTATTGACAACTTCTATGTAGTATGTAAGTACCCACTATGTAGTAAAAACTAAAAACTACACTACAGTTTTTATATAAAAAAAATACATTTATATTTTAAATTAAAATTTGTAAATTTTTGCTACCATTGGTGGGGAGTATAGGAATTATCACAGGGGGGCTAAAATAAAAGTTAGGGGGCTTAGCCCCCAAGTCCCCCCTAGTTACGCCTATGATACCTACCTTCTTTATGTTATTATACCTATTCGCTCGAAATAAAAACCATTTAGTAACATGCTACGTATCGCTGTGCGGGACAAATGGCGTTTACATAACGCGTGTCGCGTTCCCGTATTATGCTGTAGTATGACTCGATTAAATCGTCGTTTTATTTATGCATTTTCATGGTAAAAAACAATGCTATAACAGCGTCGAAACATTATTATTATATTCACAGTAGTCCATATAATAATATAATTTTATAATGATTATATTGTTGAAGTCACTGCAGTCGACATTTAATGATATTATTATTGATATTCTCGTCGACAAAATCGAAATTACGCGTTTTGACACACCCGCGAGCACCTATCTGCTATATTTTACACGGTTTTAGGGAGAGGGCCGACGAAAACTTACCACAAAAACCCCTCGCGCGTTTTAACTACTCTTATACCAGTTATACCACCACGCTAACGCAAATTAATAAATACGCATATATTATTATTATGCTCTGCGTCCAACTATTATACCTACTTGGCGATGGTTTGACTGAAAACGGACCGATGCTGCACCGAACGACCGTCGTCCCATATTAGGTATCTAGGGAAGGAAAAATCGGTCGAATAAATTATTTAGTATTATGCCGATTTCGATATATTTTTGTGGGTTCGGCGGTCTTAGCATAATTGTATACCACGTCGAAACAAGTCTGCGCCTTGAACCGCGGTAAAGGTATAGCGCGATGGTTTACGACCTGTCAGCCCATCGAAAACAAAATCTCGCGAAGATGGACTATCGGGGAATCGATTTTTTACGACTTGTCCGTTTCGCAACCAGGGGCGGGGAGGTAAACAGCCCAGTATTCTATAAAACTAAACGGCCCAAACACCTTTATAACAGCTTCTTTGTAAAAATCTACTTTTTCGGGTATAAATTATAAATAGACAATAGCCAATAGGTTATAATATTATACATTTTATAATAGAATCATAAATGTATAATCCTTTTGATATTTTTGATGTTTATGTTTAGGTACTATGTTTTTATCATTTATTTCATAGTCACAATTCATACTCGTATAACGTATTAAACCCAAATCATCTTCATCAGTTTCAGAATCATCGCATTATTATAGTCAATCCTTTTAATATAAACTTTATGTAAATGTTTTCTGTTCTCTTTTTCAACAAACCTACAATATTTTCATAAATATTTGCAAACGGTTCAACGATTGTAGCTTAGCAATAACTTTCTGGCAGTCGATGTACCAATACCAAATCAGATAAATTAGTGTTTAAACATTTTTCTGGGTAAAACTGATTTTTAAAATTGCTGCCTAAGGAATTATAATACACTATATAGGTACAAGTGGTAGGTACAACATACCTAATATGCTCAAAAAATGATTATTATTATAAGCTTATGGTTCGACTATGAACTTATTATTGTAGCATTGTACCTACCAACCAATAGCAGTTTTTTTTAAGCTGTTTCGTGTTTAACAATAAATTTAAATACATTTATTAGTAATATCGTCAAATGTTCAAAATTTTAAATGCCCCGGCCCACACACATATAAGCTGGCCCAGTGAGCTACGGCGTAGGGCTGTTCGATTAATTTTTTTACCACTCGATTATTAATTTCGCATTTTATCGATTATTTCGATTAATCGAAAATTAATAATCAAACCAAAAATCGATTTTATAACGACTGATTAATCGATCACCGATTTTTTTAATGACTGAATAAACGATTAATCGATTTTTTTTAATGACTGATTAACCGATTAATTGATTTTTTTAATGAAGATTAGTGTGTTGGCATAAAGTAAACACAGACCCACTCAAAATGGAATAGAGTAAAAAATTCCCCAAGTGCTAAAAATAGAAATTCATTCGAACCGTCAAAATAACGATTAATCATCTTGTTTATTCGAAAAATTCGATTAATTGATTAATCGAATTTAGATTATTTGGCGATTGATCGAATTTTATGAAAACTGTAAAATAATCCATGAAAAAAATAATCGTCGTAATAATCGATTAATCGAAATAATCGAACAGCCCTACTCTAGACTCTCAAACACGGTTTTCGACTCGACACATTTTTAAATTTATTCTGAACAGCACAGATTATGCGACGGCACAAATTATACTCCATTGCAGGTATAGATATGAATCATAATATGATATACACTACCCAAATTGTCATAAGCGTGTCTACGGTGGGTGCCTAGGGTGCCTGGGCTGCCCCTGCAATTTTCGAAAGGCGCCGGTCAACCAAGTTTTAAATCTAGTGGTTTACAGCTTTTATTTTAAAAAAAAAATGTCATGCATTGTTTATTTTGTTCTAATAATATTATATTGCATTGTCGAATTGATTTATGATTCTATCACAAATTCCGGTTAGTAGCAGCTACGGCATGGGTCACCAAATGGCGGGCCGCCAACAAATTTTATCCGGCCCGCAGACAAAAAATACAAACACGTATTACGACAACATTCTATAATCTATATTCTATTTGCTATTGTTGTAAATTATTATTTTTGTTAAATATTATTATTGGTATTCACCGATTCACCGACAACTGCTGATAAATTGGTCGCAAAGCATATTTTATCTAAAATATTCTTTATATTTAATAAAGATAATAATAACACTTCTTTTTCAAAAATGAATTTTATTAAAAACAAGTTCAGATCCCAGCTAACCAACAAACATCTTGAAATGATTATGAAGATAGCATGCACTAACCAGAACCCCAATTTTAAACAGTTAGTCAAAAGCAAGATTTGTCATTTTTCTCTCTAAACAAATTTTTATTTTATTTATAATTATTTTTTATTTTTAATTTTTCAAATGTTTCTAATATTAATTATGATCTTAATGTTTAAAAACAAACACAAATAATAAATACAAAAATAATATTCTCATTACATCCAATTTTAAAATAATGCCTATTGTCCTGCTATTATATGTTGAAAATATGTACTTAGAATTTTAATGGCCCGCGAAAATTTTTCAGATTCCTAATGTGGCCCTCCAAAAATATTAATTGGTGACTCCTGTGCTACGGCACACTAGCACACCTGGCTAGTCCACTCCTGTTCGCAACCTGAAGTCGACCGCTGTGACACAACAACAACAAAAACCGCACTCAAGATTTATATACGCGTTAAAAATGTTATAGGTTCTCGTGTATATTACCCGATGTTTGGATCACCTTATTTGTGCGCCCAGTCTTCCGGAAAATCACAACAAAATAAATCAACTCTTGCACACCCTCGGGCGATGATCTGTGCCGGATAAACCGCCGATGCAAGCGGTGCATTGCACCAGGGCCCCAACTCTTTAAAAAATTGGGGCCCCGATATTATGAATATCAAACCATCAAAGTACCATAAAATAAAATAGGTTCTTATGGTAACCATGTACCTATGTTTTATTTTTTACAAATGGTATATTAGATTTTGGTTTGAAACTAGTTTTAATTTATTCCTATTGATGGGTTAATTAATGTGAATATTTGATCGATTGTTAAGTAATTTTTTTCCATACTTATCATCGTGTACGTCCTATATATGCTGGTACACCGATTGACCAATACGGCGAATGACGATAACGTCGCGCGTCGCGATGAACTTATTATTATACATATTGTCAAACGATTGACTTAAAACAATTTGCGCTGAAATAAATGGATGCCTATGTTTTTTCAATTATTATTGATTCGACCCAAGATATAACAAAATTGGATCAGTTAAGTATAATCATCCGTTATGTTGATGTCAATTATGAAAGTAAGACGTTGGAAATCAAAGAATCATTTGTTGAATTTTATATCTTAAAAAGTCACGGTGCAGTTAATTATGTAAACCTTACCCAAGACGTTTTAATAAAACTTGGTTTAAATATTGACAAATGTCGAGGCCAAGGATATGATGGAGCTTCTGTGATGAGTGGTGCACATTCGGGGGTGCAAACAAGGATAAAAAATATTGTTCCATCAGCCAAGTATGTCCATTGCTGTAGCTACAATTTAAATCTAGTTATTTCGGATGCAGCGAAGTGTCATAATAAAGTAAAATTTTTTTTTGAAACTGTTCAAAATGTGTTCAATTTTTTTGCCAGTAGTGCCCCAAGATGGGCTTTATTAGCCTTAGGTCAAAATTTTGGCGATAAAGTTCAAAAAAAAGTTTTAAAGAAGGTATGCCCAACCAGATATATCTATAGGAGGCTCGGCATGATGCTGTGTTTTCGCTCAAAGAACGTTTCATTGATGTAAGCTTTGACTTGTATGGCCCTTACCAGCAAGAAAACAACCGAACGAACCTTGGAATTTGGTTTGAAAAGTAAAATTGAAAATTTTGAATTTGTTTTAATCTTGTGTACCTGGGAACGTATATTACGATCATTAAAAGTAATTTCTAAAAAATTACAAAATGTAGATATGAACTTAGAAGATGTTTCTAAAATGCTAAATAATGCAGTTAATTTTATTCAAGAGACAGAAATAGCTACGATGATAATGTACTTAATAATGCAAAATCACTGTATTCAGATGGGGAATCTCCAATAAATTTGTAAAAAAAAGGGAAATCGTATGGCCAAAAAACATTTTTATGATAATTTAAATGGAGATAGGAGACTTAACACAACTGAAGAAAACTTTATAGTTAAAATATTTTTCTCTTATTTTCAAGGTATGCATGATGTAATAGAGGATTTCAATTTTTTAAACCCTATTATTCTTTCAACATAAACCGATTAAAATATTATGAAAGCATCATATATGATTTTTGTTTATATGATTATAGTATTATAGTATAACTATATGACTATAGTTTTTAAATTTACATTATTTTGTTGCTTCACAAATTAAAAATTGATTCTATAGATCTAATGGGTATAGGTACTATTTTTAAAAAAAATATACATGTTTCATGAATCTTAATTCTTAGGTTTATAATATTATTTTGTAATAATTAAAAATTATGTTAAATAAATAATTTATTATTTAAGATTACTTTTAAATATTATATTACCTATATCTATATTACGTTAAAATATATTTATAATGCAATTTAATTTGTAGTAGAATATAAAGGTATAAAATTGTACTGCAAATTGTTTTTCAAGGGGGCTCCATAATTTTCATTTGCACCAGGGCCCTCAGAGTTCAAGATCCGGCACTGGCGATGATGTCGGTCATCCGTAGTGGT
This sequence comes from Acyrthosiphon pisum, assembly GCF_005508785.2. Taxonomy (NCBI): domain Eukaryota; kingdom Metazoa; phylum Arthropoda; class Insecta; order Hemiptera; family Aphididae; genus Acyrthosiphon; species Acyrthosiphon pisum. The sequence goes on from NC_042496.1 coordinate 20,932,975, forward strand.
AAATTGCTCCAAGCAGTATACATGATATCATATCAGTATATCACATATATTACGTAGTGTGTACCTATTTCACATAGTACTCGGTGATCCGCCAAGCATGCTCCGTAATTTTTCATTTAATGATACGTTTATTCAAATTTTGATATCCACGGAATTTGGATGTACCTACCAGATTAGGTTAGGTATACTATTGCTACGACCATATTATTTTTAAATACTTAGATTTTTCATGCCATTTAACGCGACGTGTTGTCTGGTGTAGAGGGAGGGTTGATCATGATTCGTTAAACGCCTTGTATATAAACGGTGTGTTCGCGCCACGCGAAGTATTTGGCACCATATAGTCAAGGCTGGGCAAGTTACGATTTTTTTTAACTCGTTAAGTTAAGTTATTTTAAAATAATTAAGTTAAGTTAAGTTAACTTAAGTATTTTTTTCGTTAACTCGTTAAGTTAAAAGTTAAATTAAAAAAAAAAAGTAACTTATCTTAGTGTTAAGTTAAAATTTGCTAATTTGCAAAAATAAAAATTCCAGACACATAATATGGTTTGTTAGATAGTTTTTCTGGTATATTTCTACTTTCAAGGACACCTTTTTTTTTGCATTTTTTTTTTTTTGATACATATGTAGTTAAGTACGCTGAAGACGATGGTGAAGTCAGAATTTGGGACTCAGACTTAGTTTCGAAGTTATGACACTTCAAAGTTAGTATATAATACGTTTGATAACTTATAAATGTCACGTCTCCGAGCGGGGCCAGTTGTGGCCCAGTGGTGGTTTACACAGCAAATAGGGGGATATTTTCGATTTTAATGTCCGAGCGAGCGTAGCGAGCGAGTGGCCACGCTTGCAATAAACGTATACTTTAAATACAATATTTTTGAAAACCTATGTTAACCCATGGTGCCATGGTGGTTTACACAGCAAATAGGGGGATATTTTCGATTTTAATGTCCGAGCGAGCGTAGCGATAAATCAAGCATTATAGGTATTTAAGGGTTATTATATAAAGTTAAAACTTCAATTGGCTATAACTTCGAGAATAACTTCGTGCGCCAAATTCTGATTTCACCAGCATTTTTTTTACCCAAAAAATGACTAAGTCCCTCCAAAAAAAACCCAAAAAAAAGAGGTGTCCCGTAAAAGAGAATAGTTCCGTTTTTCTTTTCATCCAAGAAAATTACTGGGGAAATTTAAAATGATACATCAAAGTAAAAACACATTCAAAAATTTGCATTATTCTTCGGACGAAAATTAACTTAATTTAGATATTTTTGAAATAAAATTAACTTGAAGTTAACACGTTTATCTTGAAAAAAAAGTAACTTATTAAGTTAAAAGTTAATTTGAAAAAAAAAGTAACGAGTTAATTAACTTAATTAAAATTAACTTAACGTTTTAACTTAATTTTAATTTTTAACTCGTTAATGCCCAGCATTGCATATAGTTGTTCTTAAAAGTAATATATATAGTTATTTTAAAGTGGTGTACTGGGCAGTCGGCCAACTATTTGTTTGCATAATATGATGAGATTCGGAATACTGCAGTCAGTACTCGGTTGGCACTTTCGTCAGTTGATCGTCACGAATAAAACGCTGCACCAAGCACGTTTGACGTCGGGAGGCGTATGACTGTATCGGCCGGATCTATGCATTATGCGGTAATCGAAAAAAAAAGTCAAGGAAAAAATGAATGAAAATATATCAAAATTGAAGTATAAATATGTTAAAATTGTATTGAAAAATACATTAAAGTTACACAAAAAATCATTTAATATAAAAAATAAACTTTTTGAATATTGGTGATTACAACTTATATGCTCATTATTATTTAATCACCAATATTAATATTAATAACCAATATTAATATAATAATGAGCATATAAGTTGGCATCAATGTGTATCGTATTTGCTGGGATGATGATTTAGTATCATTCACTAGTTTACATTCACCATAAAGCGTTTATACGAAAATAGTTAAATTTCTTAAAAAAATACATGATAAGAATTTAAGGTTTTTTAAATAATATTTATAAATTAACTTTTTTAAACTTAGTTTATTATGTTCATAATTATATTAAGTTTATATAGTTATTAAACACAAGTTCCTAAATCACGTATACTTAAAAAAAATAATGTTTATTTAAGAAAAAATCAATCTGGGCAAAGTGGAAATATCATCTTTTTAGGAAATATTTTATTTTTATTTGATGAAGAATATCTGAAAATGTCATATTTCGTGTTTATATTGTAATATGAATAGATAATTTTTTTTTTTTGTTTTTATTTTACCAAGAAGAATTTTATATTTTATGTTTTTTTATGATTATGAAAAATTAAATACAATATTTAAAAATATTTTTTTTTATTGTGAAAAAATTTATTAATATGTGTTCGCATTCATATTATACAATCATTAAATGGAGTAACATAAATTATTTATTTATCTCATTGTTTACCACTTTGCCTAGCATATGTTTTCGCTTTGCCCTGGTATCCGGGCAAAGTAAATAAAATTCCATTTTTAAAAAATTTTTTATTAATTGAGTGCTTATTACATTTTTTGAATGGTTAAATAATGAATTTGAGAAGTCAATTTATGATTATATTAAAAAATAGTTCTTAAAATAATAGTTTGGACACCATTTTTTGACACATAAAGTTAACCTATGCGCTTTGCCCTGGTCTCCCCTATAGGTACGTTATAATATATGTATTTAATTTTCAAGTTCCTTAATGAAGATCATATTTTTGGCTTTTGCTATAACTTAGTAATTTAGTATTTAGTTTTAGTGTGATGATAATAATATGGTATATAGGTATCAAATTGTATGGATAAATATAAAAAGTTTCATATTATAAATTATTCATCAAAAATTGAAAGGTAGTTTTAAAAAATTTTAGTTTGTTATAATAGGAATTATTCTGGATGGTATTTAAAATATAGTATATAGACCAATAAATATATACTAAATTACTACCTATAGATAGGTACTTATAATTTGAACTTTGATTAGGAACATTACATAAAAACAAACGTTTTTTGGTATAATAATTGGTTATATATAACATAAGAAAGAGCTGTACCTAATTATATTATATTACATTTTTATAGCATTATTATTATAATTATATAGGTACTATATAATTGTATTTATATTATTGACTATTGTATAATGTATTAAATTTTATTATTTTAGACTTGTATTAAATTAAATTTTATTATATTTCAATATGTGATTTAAGTAAGTATTTAACATTTTTTATGATATTAAAAGATTTTTTATGTAACTTTAATGTATTTTTCATTAAAATAATTTCAACCATGGCTTAAATATACAAGCCATGATTTCAACATGGCAGGGGCTAAAATAATGTGTCCCCCTGACACACTTTGTGTCCCCTGAAAATCAAAGTGTGTCTCCTGAATGACAAAGATGTGTCCCAAGTTTTATAACGTGTTTTTAGTTTTGTAGAAATAACGAACATTAATCATTTAATATTTTAATTTACTAGTTACCTATTATGTTAACTTGAGTTAATTACCTACTTATTTTATTTCTAAAATATGGACAAGTTTGCTATAAAAAAAATAATAATTGATAATGGGTCAATTCAAAGTAATTAGGTAACTGCCTTAGTATAAAATATTTAAATTATTCTATGCTGTATCTATTGAAATACAATATTGCTTACTGTAATACCTACTGAAAAGTTAACTGGAAAGTGCATCGTAATTTATTGAATATTCTTATAATATTATATAATCAGGTATATGTTCTATAAAATATTATAAATATTTATGATTATTTATTTTAAGTTTAAAATATGTTAAAATATTAAAAAAATTAAACTTATTAAACTGATTATTGTAATCATAAATCGTATTTTAAAGAATTAGATAGTTATTTTGTCGTATTTAATAAATATAACTAAAAGGATCTACATACATAATAATATACATATATTATTATATTTATAACAGTTTATTTAACAAACCCAATATAATTTTCTAAACATAATTAAAATTGTTTTTAAAAACCTCGAATATTCTTATAAACTATTTTGCTACATAAAATTATTATATATAATAATAATTCGAATTGATGACGATAACATACCAAAATATTTAAATATATTTCAATTTACTACACACATAGTCTTTTACTGCTTTTAGTGATTTAAAATAATTATAAAAATTACCTCACTAATTCATTTACAGGGTAAGTGATATATAAAAGTGGTAAGGGGGGATTTTGTGTGTTACAACCCCAACAGGTTTTTTTTTCTATAGAAAACTGTCAAAGCCCAAAAGTAACAGTTAAATTAATAAGTGTGTGGTGTGTCCCTTGAAATCAGATGTATTTTAGGTCCTGCAACATGGGTATTTATTCTTTAATTTCGATATATTTTCATTAACTTTTATCGGGACTTTTTTTCCCGCGATTCGTATTATGCAAACCGCGGGTCAGACCGGTTCGGTCACAACTCACAGGGGACACCGGTTGCAATAATGTAAAGTTACAAATTGCTCAAAACGAATCTTCTTGATGACCCGCGTATTCGGCGAAAATGAATAAATACCTATAAGGTGCCGGACTACTCGCGCACAGAACACGAGACCGGCCGCGACAAGGACGGCGATTCGTGCGCGCCGCGCCGACTGCACGCCTGCTGCGACGCAACCGCTGCACGCCGCGCCGATTGCACACCTGTTGCGACGCACCTGCCGGTCTATCATTGACCAACGGGACCGGCCGCATCGCGTATACGGACCTACGACGACGGAACGCTGAGGGCGTGGCTTCGAGGGCGGCAGCAAGCAATGCAGCGTTATCGCCGCCGCGCGCAATCAGCAACCACAGACATTTCATGGGCGGCTCCGGCGACGACGCGGCGGGCGAGACCACGCTATAAATGCTAGTGCGGACAATGCCGTAAATTGGGCTAAACTGTTGGTGGTTGCAATAAGTTTCTGGGTAGGACAGACTTTTG
>NC_042496.1:20938152-20941251 GCF_005508785.2 Acyrthosiphon pisum
CCCCCCACAACCCCCCTCACCACTAAAATGTTTTATTCTATTCTATATTTCACATTACAAGTACATATTATAAACTCAACAAAACTATTTTAACCTTGAAGGCTTAAACACATATTGTCATACTGTATCTATTGGTAATTGGTATAATATATTATGAATATGCACTATATAATTAATGAGGTAATAATTACTTACCGACTACCTTCAATAAAATATGTATGATTTTCTTGAAGAATATATTGACACGGTACGCAGCGGCAACCAGCACAAAAGCCACAAAGGCACAGGGCGGGACGGGAAGGCAAGTCGCGTGAGACGAGCACCGGCCGTCGGCAGCTGTCTCGTACATCGACCATCCGACCGACGTGACCGCGTACCTCCGTCTGTCGATACGGCAATATACAGTCATTATTGTTAAGACTATACGTCTATACCTCATTGTTTTTAACCCGGTATCCGAAAATTACCATAAAAAATTGTAAACAATCTGTATCTGTGTTCGTTACGAATAAACGTCCCCCAGCGGACATTAAACGCATACTCTGATGTTCCGTTATTTTTTCTTTTGTATTGTGAGTGTCACCCACGTCCATACCGTCACACCCGTCATCAAAACACGACCGGACTACCGCAATCCACGACATCGCCGTAGCCCGCGCCAATATGAATACATAAAAAACAACAATTCTTTTATTTTATACAATTTATATAACAGTAGTTGCCATTTAGATTTTTATAATATGTACTATTTATATACCTACCTATGTATTTGTATGTTTAAATACATATTTATTACTTTTATATTACACAAATTAACCAAAACATTAACTATTATTTATTTAACGTAGGTAACTAGTTACAGAATTTTCGCATTGAATTAAGGTAGAAGTATTTAACAAAATATCCTGAAATATTTAATGATATTAAATTAATATAAATATAATTTCAATAAATTGTATATGAATACTAAATAGGTAGGTATATGATATGAAATTAATTATTCACTATATTTAGGTACCTACCATTTTTAATCTTTTTCCTGGGGAGTGGAGGTTTTCTTCATAAAAGCTAACAAATTTTCTCAGCATTTGTATTAGTATTTTTCTAATAAACAGGTACAACAATATTAGTAGGTACTTAGCAAAATAATACATAAAATATATACCAAAATAAATTTAATTTGCTCAATAATATAATATTACCTTAATAATTAATTTAAAAATTAACTTACAGATCAAATATCAATTGTTTTATTTGTCAAAATTGTAGTTTTAATATAATATAAATCAGTAATATATTTGAAGGGCTATTTTAAACTTAATGCATACTAAATATCAGTGCCGTCGCTATATTTTGCGAGGCCCTAGGCAAAAATAAGTTATTTGTTGGTGTTAAGTATATTATTATTACAAATTATAATTTTTCACGATTTACATTAATATTTTTGATTATACATATAATGTTATAAATATTTATTACTTACTAAAAAAAGATCAACTCAAAATGTGATAAATTTATTTTACTTGTAATACAAAAATCACAAAAAATCAAAACATTCAAACATAATTTTATATAGAAATATAGAATACAAGTGTATAAAACTAATATACTTATACATTTTACACAACTTTGGAAATTATAATTTTATTATTTAAATATTTGTGTATTAATTAAAACGTTTTATTCTACTTTTTTACTGGCAAATTCATCAATCAATGAATTATATTCTTCAGATACTGCAAATTTGGGTTCTATTGAGATAGTTGCCAATGAATTTAATCTGTTTTGAGACATCGTACTTCTTAAGTATGTTTAATAAGCTTTAATTTAGAAAAGGATCTTTCTACCCCAGCTGAAGTAACGGGAATAGTCAAAAGAATTCGAAGATCACCGGAAATGTTTTGAAAACTATACCAGGTGATATCTTTATCAACGTTAACACTTGAAGAACTGTTGTGTTATCATCAATAATATTTCGAAATATAATTAATTCTGAATACATATCAACTGCATCTAAATCTCTTGATGAACCATCAGTTAATAGAATTTGAAGATCCTTACAATGTTTCATTAGTAATTCGTCGTCTACATATTTTAATTTTCCAATATTATATAAAAAGCCAAAATTACCTTTGTACCAAGTAAATTGAGTATAAATCGTTCTCTCATTGAAGAAATTGCGTGATCATATACCTATATAAAAATAATCATATTTAAATACTAATTCAGCGTCATTAGTATTTTTGTCCTTTGTTTCTTCGTATTCAAAAAAGGTCTTGATTTTTCTAACTCTTTTTACTTTAAAAGTAGGTACACTCAATATTTATCGACGAAGCAATTCCCTAGCAGTTTTTTTTCGCTGGATCAAAAATAGATCGGTCGTGATTACTCCGGGTGGTTTCTGCGAGTAAAAGTACACAATGTCATAATCGTATGAATACTTTTGAAACGTGATATAGTTTCTGTAACTATGATAATAATTATATAGGTATACTCTTAAAACACAATTTACGTTACAGATCCAAATTAACACGAGTTTATCATAATACCTATATGTTTGTATATTGTATGTATATATGAACCTATAATATATCTAGTGTATATTTGTACATAAGTGGTATAACATGCATGTCGTATATGATCAGGGCCGCGTTTAGGGGGGGGCCCTGGGTACAACTGCCCCGGGTGCCAGTATTTTAGGGGCGCCAAAATGTTGTGGCCAGAAATATGTTTGCTTGTGAATTATTAAAATTGTATAATTTTAATTATTTTAATTACAGTATTATATATATAGTATATTAGTATTATGCTGTTTGACATTTTTTTAATTAATATTAATTTGCATAGTTTTATATAATTTTATTTTATTTATTCGTGAAATACCTACAGCCTACGTAAATATATATTTATGTTTAAAAAAACAATTTATATGATGAATTATAAGCAAGGTTTGGGTGACATAAATTCAAATGCATCTTTGCGGAGAGAGGATCAAGCAATTATACTAAACAATATTTTTTAAAAAAGCACACATTGTAAAACAAATATTCTTTTCTGTGCTCAAAATCTAAAAGGTTAATGAGGATCTATCTCCCATAT
>NC_042496.1:20942366-20943300 GCF_005508785.2 Acyrthosiphon pisum
CAATCACAACGTGGACTTAAAACGTTGGTAAAGTGCTGAGACCGGTGCTAATAACTTATACCAACATAATATTATGAAGTTGTACCTGCATGATAAAAGTATGTAATATTATGATAATTATTAAAAACTCGAATCTTGATAACATTGAAAAAAAAAATCCGTTCAAAATACCAATCTAAAATATGTAACTAACTACATAGAAATCTGTATATTGGTTAGTTTATATAAATCAGTTATTTATTTATTCATTTCATACAATACAGTATTTTACGATAGTTTTTACAATGTTATCTTTTAATAGTGTCACACCAATTATTGTGGTTTGACAATTCAAAATACGAGAAACGGGGTATGTGATATAATTTTATAATATTTGTTGAAAAATTCACAGTTAGTGGTGATGGTGGCGTGTGACGTCCTTTTCCTCGGCTGGGGGCTTGTCGACACAGAGATCGGGTTGACCGGTCCTGGATCCGTGGTCGGTGATCGACTGCAGTTCAGGTCCAGGATCCTTGTTGATGTCGGCGGCGGCGGACGGCACTAAGGAGGAGGCGTTGTTGTGTCTAAGTCGGCGGCGATTGCACATATTCCAGTATAGGTACCAAAGTAAGGCCTTCATAAAATGCGCCTTTGCGACATCCGAGTGACTGGATAGGGACAATAATAATTACGGATATTCAAATTTCATACATGACTGTCGGTAAATTGTTCAAAATTACATTCTGACGAAATACGTCTGAAACCTGAATATAATGACAGTTATAGTCATAAGCGTGCGCAGACCATGCTGACAGGGGGGGCAGAATGTAATAAAATATATACCGGGTGATTCTTTTATCAAACAACACTCATTATTTCAAAAAGTGTAAGTTTTTTTGAAAATATTTTTTTACATACTTTCAAGTCGCTTATAAAACAACGTTTTTCTTAAAAA
>NC_042496.1:20943350-20945589 GCF_005508785.2 Acyrthosiphon pisum
ATAGATGGCGGCCGATTTCAACATATTGGTCACAACTGTAGTATTAAGATGGCTATCTAGCTGTTGTATATATCTATGCGTTTGACACGAAGACTCCCGGGTTTGGTGCCTTGCGGCTACAACCGAGGACCTTATATTAGCGCTGTGCGCTAGTCAAGAGCCACGGAGGTTCACGGCCGACGTACGGTGGCCCAGTACGCCAGCCGCGCGTCGTCTGAGGACCACGAGCACCGGGACCGAGGTCCCGTACCATGAAGACAGGCCGAGTGCCGCCTGAATTCGCCTGGTCCGGCTGTGTGCTAACTCCACACCGAGTATTTCTGGTAATACCCAACCTCCGGTGATACTACACCGGTATAGCGGCTAGACACCCGAGAGGAACCGACAACGAACCAAAGACTCGCGCCCCCGGAAGGTGGCGGCCGTTCATCAGAGGTTTTCGCCTCTGATTTTCCCCCACGATTCCTACCGGCAACGGACGCCCAGGGGCGTGAACCAGCTCTGGACGCCCGCGGTGAGCGGCGTCGTTGCCGACGGGGCTCCGCTCACTCCCGTGGTACTGAAGTGCCTTCAGTAGACTGTCACCCCCTTGGAAGCTACCAGTATAGTCCGGCAAAGACCAAGGCATTGGTTTGCCTTTATCGCGGACGATCATCCACGAGGTGCGAAACTAATCTTGGCCACCACCCTTTCGAACCATCATCAGCAAGGACCCGTGTCTTCGGGTCAGTCTGGCCGGACGTCCCGACCCGGTGCCTGCCGAGCCGTTGACGCCCAGCCCAAACTAATGACAATTCTACCTTTCAATCTAAAGGTGGGACATTGTGCGGCGACCGCCCTCGCCTACCGAATTTGGGGCTCGTAAGCAGACGAGCCATCAGAAGCAGTCCAGATCCACTCACCGCTGTGCCCCGGAGACATGTGCTGGGCTGACTAACACTGAGACGCCCGGCTGCTGGACGGGGCAAGCCCCGACGCCCGTGCTCCCAGAACTTGCTGAGAACACCACTGACGGGCTCGGTAGACCTGTCAGCGACCCTACCCCGGTACAAGGGGCATCCTGACCGGACCACGGATCATTTGATCGTAGCTGTCCGCGGCCTGTTATTAGTTATTCGCACGGCTACCCTGACCCTGCCGAAGCAGGGGGAACCGGGCTTTCCCCAATCCGCAACCCGGGGACGCGATCCATCCCGTGCGTCCACGGTCGCGAAACTCACAACTAGGCAGGCTGTGATTTCGCTAGATTATGCGTTAAAATGACACCGAAGTTATCCGAAAATATCACGACCAAATTACGAATATGAGATATTAGATACCACAAGTCGTTGTTCAAAACATTAACGTCCTACACGGCTACACCCTACACAAACACAACATAATACAATATTATTCCGTAATCGGCGTAATCTTATTGGACGCCGTCGCGCGTCGTAGCTGCAGACGGCGCGGGCGCATGATCGAGTTTAGAGCTTAAAATAGACAATAGTTTATTATTTGATATTATTATTTTTACATGACAATTATTTTAAGATTTTGTAAATAAAATTATATAACCATGTAATATACTAATTTGAATTACAAATTACAATATTACACACATATGTATGACATCAATGTTTAGGGCGTTAACACACAACTTGCACACCCAGAGAAAACGCCACTGCGTCTTACACTGATACACTGTACCAATACATTAGCTATAGCCAGTGGCGTACATTCAAATTTGCTCTGAAGGGGGTTCAAAAAAAATAACCAACACTAAAACCTTCTCTTTAAAACTACCCATTTTCCTAACAATCACAGGTTACAAGGGGGTCATTGTATAATGGGTTGTATTAGACTTGAATTCAATGATAAAATATCATTGTATAAGAAAAACGATTCTGAGCGAGGACGGTTTGTCACTCTGGATATTTTATATTGTTATTAATTATTTTATCATGTAAGTTGAATTAATATTATAATATTATATTTTTTTATTCGTTTCTATGGTGATAAACAAAGCGTTAGAAATTAAAATCCCATTTTTAGCGTTTTTTCGTAATTTTTCGGTGGTTTTTCCCGTGGCATTAAATAACTATTAAGAAAATCAGAAAATAACCTCTTTAAAGTACCATCTTGATTCAATTTTCTAAAAGATAACGTACTATATGTTGAATTCGAAGCACTCCTTCAGGAAGAAAATTTTGTATACAGGATATAAAAAACAAAAAATAACATACTTATTATAAAAACA
>NC_042496.1:20948263-20949568 GCF_005508785.2 Acyrthosiphon pisum
TACTGGAAATGTTGGCAATATCTTCCTCTTCGTATTATATATATACGTCTAAATCCGAAATATCCTTAGTAGTGATAACATTGGAATCTGTTGAATTTTGCACTACATTTCTTAAAATTTTGGCTGGTTTTTCATATGGTGATTCTCGTGCTTTTATTTTGCACAATTGATTTTATTTATAACGTTTAAGTTTTTCTCATCGTGATTTACATGTACACTCTCATCACGGACAATCATCAAATTTTCACCTGTAGTAAACAATTTTGCTGAACATTTTCTCTGTGTACAACGCCAACGAATTATATTTGTAGTTTTTGTTTTGTATGCAAAATAAAAAGTTTGGTTATCGTATTCTAAAATATCTTCCCCGCGATTACTTTTAATTAACTTAACTTCCATATTTCAAGAAAAAAATTAAATACTGCAATACAAAAATGTTACGTTAAATTACGTATTACGACGAAACGGAAAGACTAAACGTGTAGCTTAATTCAGTGGCGGCGCGAGAGGATTTTTGTGAGACAATTGTCTCACAGCTAAAAGGGGTGGTGGGTGGGTACTGGGTAGGTACGTATAGTGGATAGTCAGTTCTGAAAAATATTGAGTGACACAACGTATCAAATAAATAAATAAATAAACTATTTATAAGTTTTTAATTGAAAGGGTGCTCGCCAGCTTATGGTAATCGGTAAAAAAGACCTAGGAAAAAAAAAAGGTGGGTAAGTGGATGTCGCTCTGCTGTACAGTAGGTTAGAAATGGGTCACTGTATAATGGACAGTATTAAATTTGAATTCAATGATATAATATCACTGTATAAGAAAAACGATTCTGAGCGGAGACGGTATATCAGTCTATGTATTAGACATATATATACTTATCTATGGTATTAAAAAAAATTTACCTATAATAGGTACCTATAATAAATTCCAAATTAATCATATCATAATATCTATTAGGTACTTATAACGCGTTATACATCAACAAAAAACCGTGGTACTATCATAGATATATAAGAGTATACTTTAGAAATTTCAAGTACCCACGAATAATATTATACAATCACAACAAAATAACTAAAAATAGTTATCCTAGGTTTTTAATATGTAATTTCGTCCAAATTTGTACTTAAAAATGACTATAAAAATAAACTTTGTAATGTATTTTTTAGATTTTTTGGTAACAGAATTAATTACTTACGTGGAATCTTTGTTTAAATTTTTAATTCTTAGATACAAAAATTGAACATTTTATAAATTTTTAAGTACAAATAATTTTTCAAATTAAAATTTGATAAATTTTGTCAA
>NC_042496.1:20951339-20953070 GCF_005508785.2 Acyrthosiphon pisum
TTTTCAAAATTGTATGGTGTATAGGAAATGCTTATATAAACATTCAATAAAAATTTCATGTATCTGCAGTTATTCGTTTTTGAATTAGAACAAAATAAGGAAATCGCTACATGAGAAATCGAGGGAATATCCAATGTTGTAAAAATTTGAATTTCAAACGATCATAAAAATTTAATTTGACTTTCTTATAGATATTTTTTGTTTGATAAAGGTAGATAATCTTATAAGGAATCTTATATTACATTTTCATATCTTAGATTTAAAAAGAAAAATTTTTATGAATTTCTAACTCGAAATAATTTGCAAATTTTCGTGATTTTTCCATATTTTGTCATTTTTTGAACTTTAAATGCTTATAAAAAAAAACTGTGACTAACGATTTTTAATATTTTTCATCTGCCTTTGAAACAATATACTAGGAGCCTTCTATTAAATTTTCAAGCTTTTTTATCCAACAAATAAAATTTTATTGATATTTTTAGAAAAAAAACTAAAAAAAAAATGGAAAATGAAAATGTCCGTAAAGAGCTCAAAATAAATCAAAATATTTTCAAAATTTTACCGTGTATAGAAAATGCAAATATAAACAACCTGTGAAAATTTCATATATCTACGGTCATTTGTTTTAGAGTTACACCAAAAACCAAAATCGATTTTGTTAAAAATCGATTTTGCGTAAAAATTCCCGTTTTTTCCTTAATTTTTCTTTTGTTTTTCACGTCGCTTTTGAAAACTACTGGGAAATTTTTACTTTTGACCCCCCAAAGTACCAACTAGATTCACTTTCCAATCATAAAAGTTACTGTTGAAGAAAATCGAAGCAGTTTTACTGTCCTAAAAGGTGATGACAGACACAAAAAAAAATAAAAAAAATAAAAAAATAAAAAAAAAAATAAAAAAAAAAACACACATCATTGTAAAATCAATACATTCATCGTTCCACTCAGAATCTAAAACACACATCATTGTAAAATCAATACATTCATCGTTCCACTCAGAATCTAAAAGAACAATTAAAAAAAATATATTAATTGATTATCATAAAAAAAAAAAGTTATTGATATCAAATTATTATTATTTAACAAAATTAAATATTAATGATATTGTGTCGTGCGTGCTACAGCAGTTAAGAAATTTTCAAATTATAATATAAATATTAAAAAATAAGGTATAATTAAATTTTTGAGTAAATAAATAATTGATTTTGTTTGTATGATTTTTTGGCATAAATCTGGTTTAGCAACCTATCGATTTTTCAAATTTTTTTTTCCAACATGTGTATTTTAGGGTTCTTTATAAGAATGTAAAAAAAAAAAGCCCGGAAAAACTTCGTTTTGACGTTATGGATAAGAAACTTCAATAACTATATATATTTTCGTTACGTGTATTTTTAAAAATAAAAATACTTAGAAATTAGAACTGAATATTATTAATTTTTTTTTCATAATGTGTGGTTTTAACGGTGATTTCGAAATTGTTTGAATTTTTTTGGGGAAAATATTATTTTGGAAGTTTAAGCCATCCAAAGCTTGCTATTTTACGTTTATACGCATGTGAGAAACAATACTTTAATGCTGCGCGGATGAACTCGTGTTTGGTGTTTTTTCGATTTTATTGACCAAGCGCAGCGCACTGAGCGAGTGGCAATGCTAGCAGATTATGTGCTTTTTAACAACTTTGTTTAATTCGAGGTCTGCCCAAGGTGGTTTTACATACGATTATCAATCGGGG
>NC_042496.1:20954905-20957101 GCF_005508785.2 Acyrthosiphon pisum
CCCCCTTGCCCCCCCCCCCCCCAGTTTACGCCTATGAATAAATAAATAAATTGTAATAATATACCTATTTCACAGATTTTATAAAGAATGTCTTCTGCCAGAATTGGTTGAACCACGGTATGGAAAAAGACTATTAAAATCTGACATTTTCGAATCTACACATAAATCGGACATCAAAAATAAAAACAAAATCATACTAGACGTATCTTAGTAATATTATTATGTAAAATGTTAATAAATTGTAATATGCATATTATACGTATCATAGTATTATACCTTCTAATTGTTTTTATTTTAATATAATTATTATTGTAATATAATAATAAGTAAATTATCCAGTAATCTATAATCTATATCTCTTTTATAAGTTTAGTTGTTAATAAACGGAAAGATGCTAAGAAATGGGAAAATGCAAATTATGCTGTAGTTAAAAATAATATAATATTGAACAGTTGAACGTAAAAGATGTATTTGTTTAGGTACTGTTAAATTATATTTTACTGTATGTATTATATTTGAATGAGTAATAGTGCAATAACTACAAACTAAACTATGTTGTGTTGCTGTTTTTACAGTCTATATATTGGTGCATATATTTAGGTAAGCAGTAACTTTTCAAAAAAGATAGTTCGACTGGGTACGCGCGGATATTACAAATAATACCGCGGCGTTTACTGTATGAATTTTATATTGATGGGATACATTATAGTCGAACGTTCATGAAATAATAATGATAAATAATCGGCGCTCCTGAGACGCGCGAGATGGGGGCAGTTCTTCCAAAAACATAATTTGTGATAGTGGATATAACCTCAAAAATTTTTTTTTATCAATAATGTATATTATGGTGGTCCTTATTTTTTAACTTTAAAATTGTTGATGTAGGACCCTCTCACTTTTTTCATTGTTATAAGAAAATGATTTTGGTTAATTTTGGTCGTGACTACTCACTCCCTTCCCGTGCCCCTGGGGGGTTGAAAAATAGCCAACAAGGGTAGTTTTATCATTTTGTCGACCTAACTAAATAAATATGATACTTAGCGAAAAAATCTAAAGAACTTAAATTGTAGTACGTACAGTTTTCAATAAAAAGTATAAGTATATTATTTATTGTAAGTCTATTATTTTCGAAGAAAATTAATAAAGTACAACTTTTTAAATTTTTTTTACCAAATTGGTAATTTGTAGTCATTTGAATATATTAAAAAAAATAGTTGAATATTGTTAAAAGTTAAGATAGATTTTGAACACCATACACCGAATATTAAAAACGAATTGATCAAAGTTTGAGTCATATGGAGTTGGAACATTTAACGGGAAACGAAGTGCACGGGATCAACTAGTATGAAATAAAAATAAATAAACAAAAAAATGTCATTGTGAAATTAATGTTTTGGCCGTTTATTATTATATTTGTTGCCATGCAATTTTTGCATGTTGTTTATCATGACTGTCTATACAGTTTAATTTCCGATAAATCGTTATTTGACTTATTCGCATGTTATTGTATAAAGCTGACTATTTTCCACGTAATAATGGATCGTCAAAAAAAAGAATCACAAAATGCCTGTAAGCTTACAAAAGACCAGTTGGAATATCTAGAAATGGTAGCTAATACTGTACAGTCTGCAGCTATGCACAGAAATTCCATCGTGGTACCCAGAAAAATGAATGTCCCGGAATCTAATAAGACAGACAGGATGTTGAAGGTTGGAGACACTGAAATACAACCAGTTCTGCAGCTACAAGTACTGAAAAGACGTAATGTTAGAGCGAAGTTGGCTGCAACACAGGTTATCAGGAGCACTGTCAACTGCTCTATGGGCGGCAGCCGTGAGCAGATCACTGAACTACGTCATACCTGTACGCTTTCCTGGACGTGTCGCAATAGATTTAATCGGAAAAAAGCGTTTTCGAAAAGTTGTGATAATCGATGGTAGTGCGCCATGTTGCCGGCAGTCGGTCACTGCAGATATCGTACTGCAGGATTTTCAACAGCTACAGTCCACGGACTGTGTACAGACTGCAGGTGTTGTAACGGTGGATATTCAACCTGCAGTCTTGCCTGCAGTGATTCGTCCACGGAAAACCGATGACGATATTGTGAAAGATGAAAATGTCGACCGGCCAGAAGCAGCAATAGCTGTTCGTCGACGTAGGCCGATCCAATCGGCTTTAGGAAAAAGACTCCTTA
This sequence comes from Acyrthosiphon pisum, assembly GCF_005508785.2. Taxonomy (NCBI): domain Eukaryota; kingdom Metazoa; phylum Arthropoda; class Insecta; order Hemiptera; family Aphididae; genus Acyrthosiphon; species Acyrthosiphon pisum. The sequence goes on from NC_042496.1 coordinate 20,957,100, forward strand.
AA
>NC_042496.1:20957151-20958195 GCF_005508785.2 Acyrthosiphon pisum
TTAATACATAATACATAATATTTAGCTATAATAAAAACTTACGCATTACATTTTTAAGCTTTTTGACCGAATGAATAACTTTTTATTGATATTTATAGAAAAAATAAATTTAAATTAATCAAATACAATCCAAATGAGGACGGTATAACCAAGCTGGTTACCAAACAATTTTAATAAATTTTCATTATTTTTCTCCAATTATTTTAGAAAGCACTGAGAATTTTCAATTTCGACCTCCTAAAAGTATCAACTAGATCCAATTCGCTTCCAAAAACATACATCCGGCATCGATGTTTATGATCAGAGCATTTTTTCTACTATAAAAGTGGAAAAGTTTCAAACATTTTAAAATACCTCAAATAAACGTCTGAAATTATTAGACTGGACAAAATAAAAATAAAATTGTAACTAATTTTCAAGCCCCCCCCACTGAAAAATCCTGCGTACGCCACTGATTCTAACCATAACAAAAAGTTTGTTATACAAATTAGAGAACCTGTATGCTGGTATCTACCACAGGTAGATTGCCTACCTGATAATATGGGTGCACCGTAATTCCGCACGGATCGTCGCCATTTTATAATATATCACCTTACTCCGCATTCAAGGTTTTTTTCGACACCTTAACTCCGCACACGGTATAAATATATACACATAATAGCTATTTATTATTGTATTAATTAATTTATTTTAAATAAGTACAATATATTATGTTAAAATTAAATAAAAATAATATTTTAGAATAAAAAAGTAATACCAGAAACGTCTTAAACAACCTAATCTAAACAACCATATAAATTATTATATAAGATCAATCTAAATAGTATAAAAAAAATAATAATGATAATTTACAACAAACATATTTTCGTCGTCGATAAAATAAAATAAAATATAAAATATTCAATATAAATTAAAATTAAATTGCATTAAATGAAGCTAAACTCTTTAAAAAGTTATACCTATCAAATTGGTTGTCGTTATATAATTCTATTTTTTTATTTATAAATTGTTTATTATGTTTTTGTTGTGTTTTAATTATCCTAC
>NC_042496.1:20958245-20958799 GCF_005508785.2 Acyrthosiphon pisum
GTATATAATACGTTTAATAACTTATAAATGTCACGTCTACAAGCGGGCCCAGTTGTGGTTCAGTGGTGGCTTACACGGCAAATTGGGGGATATTTTCTATTTTTATGTCCGAGCGAGCGTAGCGAGCGAGTGGCCACGCTTGCAATAAACGCATACTTTAAATACAATATTTTTGAAAACCTATGTTCACCCATGGTGGTTTACACAGCAAATAGGGGGATATTTTCGATTTTAATGTCCAAGCGAGCGTAGCGAGAAATCAAGCATTATAGGTATTTAAGGGTTATTATATAAAGTTAAAACTTCAATTGGCTATAACTTCGAGAATAACTTCGTGCGCCAAATTCTGATTTCACCAACATTTTTTTTACCCAAAAAATGATTATGTCTCCCCAAAAAAAACCCAAAAAAAGGGGTGTCCCGTAAAGGAGAAAAGTTCCATTTTTCTTTATGTCCAAGAAAATTACTGGGAAAATTTAAGATGATACATCAAAGTAAAAACACATTCAAAAATTTGCATTATTCTTCGGACGAAAATTAACTTAATTTAGATC